>NC_089610.1:1012969-1321081 GCF_039881205.1 Euwallacea similis
CCGGTCTTCAAATGTCCGATTCATCTCTTCATAAACTTCATGAGAAGAGTGAGCTGGTGCACCGTCCATTTGATACCAAACAGTCTGTAGCATATTAAAAGGTAAAGTGTCTAAAAAGTCGGAGAGAATACCTCTCAATATATCTAAATATTTTGAAGTGTTTAAATTTTCATTGTAAATAAAATATCTTGCTTCATTATTCATAATCATGGCAAACACGTTAACACTAAAACTATCTTGACGACGGGCCTCTTTGAATATTTGAGGATTTTTTTCTACCCAATAATGAAGATTTCTTCTGTTTATAAGCCCCCATTTTGTGAAATTTGCTTCATCTGTCCATATAATATTTGACAAAAATGATGGATCTTCCTGAATACGAACAAGCATAAATTCACAAAATTTACTTCTTCTAACTTCGTCTCCCGGTTTAAATGACTATACAATTTTATAAGAATAAGGATGCATTCTATGTTTCTTTAGAATCCTCTAAATTGATGAATATGATAAATCTGTAAAAATCATTAATTGAAGATAAACAATTGCCATTATTAATAACAATAAAAGTACAAACCTAAATCATTAGAAGCAGTTCGAATAGAAAAATTCGGATTTGCATTAAAATATCCTAAAACGGTGATTTCATTGTCTTCGCTATTTATTATGGGTCTAGAATAAGATTTTTTAGTTTCGACTTTTCCATGTCTTAAAAAATTTGATTCCAATATCCTAAATTTGTTCTTTGTGATTTTCGGAAGATGCGGATATCTTTCGTTGAATGTACGGCAAGTTCTCTCCAAAACTTTGTTACACTCTCCATGAATAAAGAATAAATTTAAAATATCATTATTTGAATAAGTATTATTAAAGTTCATGATTCTAAGCTGCTGAGCGAACTTATTAAATTGACAATTACATTAACGCATTTTACAGGAAGCAGCCATGTTCTTTTCAAAGGCAACTAAGATACTTAGAATTATTATTATACAATTTTAAAAAATCGCAAATTAGAGCAAAAGCGTTAATTTTAGGTATAGGGATGCTTAATAGTAATCGATTTAGAATTAAATTTAGATTCTAAACATATAAAAATATATGGGGTGTTCCATTTGAAATAGCGACTTTTTTGCTATCAAAGTTCTTTAAATATGACGTGTTTTTTTGGACACCCTGTATGATATTTATAAAAACCTTTCACATTAACCAAATCTACCATATCTAATTAACATGTCAGCAAATTTTCGTAAAGCCAGCTTCAATAATAGCTGAGAATTTTAAATTTTATAGAAATGGTGTTTTAGACAGATTTTTCTTTTAAACCAAAATATCTTTGAAACGGTTAGGTTTAGGTAGAAGAGTACCTAATAAGAATTTAATCAGCTTAATCCCTAGATTCCAAAAATGCAAAAATATACTGGGTGTTCCATTTGAAATAAGAAAGTTGACCTTGACTTCCGGTATAACCGGAAGTGATATGACCTTCAAAATATTTTAAAAAAGTAGAGTGTATGTATATTAGTTTAACTCCCAAATATGAAAAATTTAGATTAGTTACAAGTACAAAAGTTTCTAATGAAACAGTTACGTGAATCACCCTGTATATATATATATGTAGAGTAATGAGTCGAAGCACTTAATAGATCTCAATTACCTCTTTACATTTCCAATACCAAGCAGATGTTACCCAATAATATTAAATATTCTGGTTCTTGGTATAAATAATCTTAAAAAGATGATAGTACTTCTACAAGCCTGGAGCTCAATAAACAATCAAAAACTACTTTTTGACAGAATTGCGAAGGCATTCACTGACTCCATTGAGAACTCTTATAGTGACTGCTCCAGTGCTCCTGTGAACATAATCAAGACATGCCTGAACCTGAAAGTGTTGATCTTACTCTACACTGTTGAAGTTCCACTTCCTTGACAAGAACAAGACTATTTTCCCTGATGAATTGCCTTCAGTATGTCTCAGGAATTGTGGGGATCTGTCTGGACCATTATGTCATACTTTCTAGCTCTCCTTGGAGCAGGATCATTTTGCTTCCACCTGAAAGCTCTCCTCCATGGTGAATTTCTCTATTGATCTATGTTCTTTTTGTTAATTCTATTTCTTCTATGCCGGTCACCTCTGGATATTTTTAAGTGACCATTAAAGGATTATTTTATTTAAATATATGAAAGTTTCTGGATAGTAGTTTTTTTTTTTTACTGAAACATGAGTCAGTTGTTGAAGTGCTGCAAAAATAACGATTTCAGCAACCACTTCTATATTAGTTGCCATGCAGTGTTTTATACCAGTTGTATTAATAAATTATCTGATATAATTAGGCTTCATGGGGCTGCTCATTGAACAAAAGAACAAAAAAGATTGTCTTTCCAGGAAATGTTCTACAATCTCCTTGGATATCTTGGAAAATCCCCATTTTTCCTTAGATACCTTCAAATTTCCTTAATTTGTTTTCAAATTTCTTGAGATCTATTTTGATTACAAATTTTGATTGTTGGGTAAGGACAATTCTGGTTTTGATTTTCTAATGGGACACCCTGTATTTTTAGGCATTTGGATCCAACAGATCATTTTATGTAGGACTGGACTATTTTTATTTCATGAGATTAAGTATTTTCAATGTGATTTTGGACTTTGTTGCGTTTATATTTTAAGGGATTTGGCAACTTTTAGTATCAAAATATGTGTAAACATATTGCTAATATGCGGTTTTCACTTATGTGTTGTTGCAAAGCCGTCTTATGTTACGACTTCCTACCATCTCAAGGAAGGAACCAAATTAAAACTGAAACACTTTGTAGACGATTTTGGACTGTTCCAGATATAAATGAATGGTGTAAATTTTCTGAAGCCTTTTGTCTCGACCGCTCGACACCTTCAGGATTCCTTAGCCTCCCCTCACCCTCAAAGACAAGTGCTGAAACAAATGTTTAAAATTCGTTTATAACTATACAATTTTTGGAGTACACCCCTACTTTTCTCCAATTTCCCAATAATTGTACACCACCAACTGTGGACTTTATGATGTCACGTTTTCTTGTTGTTGAGTCAGTAACATGGATTATGGATGTCGAGTTTTCAACTGATTATTATTCGATTCATCGTTAGATTCTTGTTATATGTGTATTTATTTTATTCAAAGGTCAACTTAAAGGTAATTTCAATGTAAATGACCATACGTTTTGATTTTGAAACGGGACATTCTGTCTTTTCAGTCTGTTTTGCTTGGCTGACAGAGATTATAACATTTTGTTGAATGACCAGTGTGAGTGACTACCCTATGCACAACCCAACCAAAAATTACATGACTTGCAATGCAATGTAACAAGCATCGTATATTATTAAGACGTGGTATATACATACATACAGGGTCCTGCAATAGTGCGTCAGGCTTCCTTAGCCTCTATAAGAATAAAATTAACTATTTTTTTCTTTTGCAGCATTACACAACACATAAAGGCGTATTTCCAGAAATTATTTTCTAATGTACAGAGTGACCCCAAAAAGTGTGACGACATACAACTTCGTTATTTTAAATGGAATCCTCCAATTTTTTTGCCATTTTCGGATTTATCGTTAAATTTTAAAGTCAGTTTAAGTGAGGTATACCATCTTTAAAATTTATCGTTTCCGAGTTATTTGTAAAAATTTGAAAAATTTGACAACAGCAAGGTTCCACAGAAATTGGTATTGTGCGTTACCGCTGTGAATGTCGGAATCAATTTTCTGGAGCTTAAAGAGGACCTATTAAGGTAAGTTTTGACGTATTTTGATATAAAAAAAAATCCTCTACAACCACTGAAATAGGCCTCCGAAGTTGCACGACTTCTAACCTCAATAACTTGCTTATTTCAAATGAAATGCTTCAGTTTTCTCGATGGCATTGTGTTCATAATTCAAAAATCTACAACTTTTGTTAACATTGCCCTATCCCTAAAACCAGCCATTTCGGAGTTCTCGAAAATTGCCCCTTTTTGACCTCTAAGTGTTTTGATAGTCATAACTCCTAAGATCTCTAATTTTTCTCTCTCTCCTATCAACTTTTTAAATTCAAAAATAAAAAAATAATTACTATTGCTAATGACTACTACTGCTAACTAATTTTACATTCACATTAAATTAAAGTACATAACTTCACAATTATTAGCTTAACAATTTCATCTTAAAAGATATTCAAAATGTTTTCCACCTTGTTCAAGACATTTGTTGATTCTAACATGAAAGGATCTATCCACGTTTTGGAGCACTGCAGGTGTAATTGTGATAAAGGCGTGAATAAACAATTAAAAAAAACAACCATAAACTGCAAATTGTGATAAGCATACTTCATCAGCCAGAGAAGATCTTAGAGTTATGACTATCAAAACACTTAAAGGTCAAAAAGGCGCAATTTTCGAGAACTCCGAAATGGCTGGTTTTAGGGATAGGGCAATGTTAACAAAAGTTGTAGATTTTTGAATTCTGAACACAATGCCATCGAGAAAACTGAAGCATTTCATTTGAAATAAGCAAGTTATTGAGGTTAGAAGTCGTGCAAATTCGAAGACCTATTTCAGTGGTTGTAGAGGATTTTTAAAAAATCAAAATACGTCAAAACTTACCTTAATAGGTCCTCTTTAAGCTCCAGAAAATTGATTCCGGCATTCACAGCGGTTAGCGCACAATACCGATTTCTGTGGAACCTTGCTGTTGTCAAATTTTTCAAATTTTTACAAATAACTCGGAAACGGTAAATTTTAAAGATGGTATACCTCACATAAACTGACTTTAAAATTTAACGATAAATCCGAAAATGGCAAACAAATTAGAGGCTTCCATTTAAAATAACGAAGTTGTATGTCGTCACACTTTTTGGGGTCACTCTGTACATTAGAAAATAATTTCTGGAAATACGCCTTTAAGTGTTGTGTAATTCTGCAAAAGAAAAAAATAGTTAATTTTATTCTTATAGAGGCTAAGGAAGCCTGACGCACTATTGCAGGACCCTGTATATTAGCGAAAAAAGGTAGATATTAATTAGTGATATGCAAGATGCCATGAAACGGTGAAAGTCGATTAGAAAAAAATGTGTAAATATGTAAAGCGGCATTAATCTTGTCTATTCGAGCAAAACAAATACTATGGAAAGTTTAAAATATCTGATAAGAGAACAAATGATGCATTCGCATGATATTTTGTTAGTTCAGGTTGAAAACTGCAGGGTTTTGCTTCTCCAAATAATTACGAACATCGTTTAGGTACGATTAATTTGTAACGACAAAATTACTAATGGCGACGAGGAAGCGGAAGGCGATCATTTAAATCGTTAAAACATTTCATTACGACTCTAATGGTTCAGTCCCACTATAGCAATGACACATACAAACTAATCCTGTTTTGCGCAAGTGTAATGATGCCCAAGAACACGCACTATAATTTTGAAAAAGCTGCCGATAGCTGACAGCTTTTTTAGTCTTATAGGAAGAGCATCTCTACCTATATCTTACTATTCGGATGTTTACAAAGTTATTGCGTCTTTTACAATTTAAATGAAAAACAATATTGCCCATTTTGTTCAATTATATTTCTACATTTTTGAGGCACTTTTGTGATACTGCGCTCATAAAATTGAATTATTTTTCGTCAACAAACTGGCCCAAGTGCGTTTTCACATCTTCAGCAGTCGCGAAAGTTTTCCATTAAGGGCATTTTGTAGCAATCGAAACCAATGATAATCCAATGGGGTTACGTCTAGGGATGGGGTGGATGTGATAAAATATCCCATCCAAGTTGTAGCATTTTTTCGCTGGTATGAATTACCAATGATAACATAATGTTTCTTAAGTGAATATCCACTTTTGGAGTGTTTTGGGCTGATTTATTACTCTTGGTCCAAGATATTTTATGTACGACATTGTCGTAGATGATCCATTTTTCGTCACTTGTTATCATACGTTTCAAAAACGAGCCATTTTCTTATCGTTTAGAAAGTGCCTTAAGTTCAAGTGGTACCCATAACTTTGAGTTTACTAACGAAAAATACGCAATATTTTTATGGGCAATTTAATAAATAGCGGTGTGAGAAATCAATGTGAAGAATTAAATAGTTATGAAGCAAAAACCTTGATTGTTTATATGAATAGTTGCATTGGCAAGGCCGTTCCGCTTTTCGGACATTTTGGTAACTGAGCTTACATAGGTGCGCTATTGGATCTGCTTTGTGTCTGATCTGTTGCGTCAACCGCTAAATAATCAAATATCGTTTGTTAAATAATATTTGGACAAAACATAATTAATTAATCTTGAAACTAAACCATCAACAATCGTATTATCCGTGTAACGGGGCATTTTCAATTACTCCTTTTCCACCGAAAAAAAGTTGCCACGGTTAAAATCAGTCACGTATTTTATTGATCTCGCGGTTTGAAATTGACAAAAACGAACCTAAAATAGAAGCGAAAGTCGATTCGAAAATGACTATATAGCTAAAACAACAAATGGAGCCAAACCAAATAGGCCATCGGTAGAAGAAAAGTAGTCGAACTCCTTCGATCAGACAAGGCAATCGATCACCACACTCCTTTAGAAATGTCGTTGTTACCGATGGCCACGAAGAATCAGAAATTGAACTCCTGAGCACGGACTGGCAGTTTTCTATGCATGAAAGGAGTTATAGTATCGTAATGCAAGAAAGACTAGAAAAAACGGACATGGAAAATTGCTTCATGCACAAAGTGCGATAGTGCCGGGTTATTGACCCTGAATAAGTTGTCGGGGAACGTCGGTGGATAAAAATTCTAAAACTTTCTACTGGTAGTTTAGGGAGCAAGATAAAACAAATAAGGAACTTCTGGTGTGCCGGCATTTTACCTTTGTATTGTGTCACAACTGCGTAGCATACCAACAATACAGTTTTTTAATTGGGCACCCCGGTATTTTATATTTAATTCGAGTGGATTCGCCTCGGAATTGTATCAATATTTCATCTAGTTAATTAATTTTCTGGGCTAATACAACTAAACGGTTTGAATTAGATCAAAACGGTTTTTCTATCTTAACCTAAACCCCTTCCCTCTCCCTCGAGGGCATGGTTGGCCTTAGCAAGTGCGGCGTCCCTACCCCCAAGAAAAATCGCCGACCAGGAAAGTCTGGACTTGGTCTGCTGCCCTAAGCTATCACCCAACCTCGCTCCCCATAAAACTGATACTGCTCACGGGCCTTCTTGGGTCTTCATCCTAAGATAGTTACATGAATGAACTATAATTGGTCCTATTTCTAATGTTACAGAAAAGTAATGTAAATCTAAGGAGATTCTGTTAATAAGGTTTTTTGGAAAGTTACTCAGGTTAACAACACCATGTGCACTTATTTATCTGTGGTTTTACGCTATGTTCCTTTACACGCTTCGTGCTAATTTAAAATGTATCAGAGCTGAGTGACCTGAGGGTACTAAAAGTTGCTGAAGACCAACCAACCAAAGAACAAAATATTTGAAAAAATGTGCCTTAGATGTGATTTAAACAACACATTTTTTTATGTACTACAGTAATGAACCACATTTAGGATAAAACTACTATGTGTTTGGTTACTCAGTATGTAATGTAAATAATAAACCATCAAGAATGGATATACAATTAAATTCTAAAAATCGTTAAAATCAGGCAATAGGTTTATAAGTTCATTTTTTCTATTCCCTTGTACAAAAAATATTAAGATAATAGAAGAAATATTAAGGTAATAGAAAAAAGGTTTCTGCGACCATCTAGAAAAGACAACTTTTATCATACTTTACTGCAACCCAAATCGTCTTTTTCTTTTCTAGGGAGATAATCGTAACTTTAACTTTTCTCTCTAGGAATAAAACTTTGACAGTTGACGCGTGACAGCAACCCACTTTTCATGGGAGTATTGTTGGATGTTGCTTGTTGACTATGTTGTTAATTTTATGTATGTGTTTGTTTTCCTAGTTTCACGCGATGATTTGAATTTCAGTCGCATCTGCGGTACCGTAACTCGAAAACAATGGAAAATATTGTCCTGTCGAGCATTACTATTCAAATCCGACGCATTACCGCTTCGGTACCCGCCCTCGAGTACACACCTCTGAACGGGTACCACCGTGGCATGTTCGCGCACCACACAACGCTTTTATTCGAAAGTTTCCAATGGTAGTCGTCGTTCGCGGACTCGTCCGATTGATCTTTTAATTTCGCTTCGAATACTCACTTCGGTTCCCTGAATTTTCGATGCTGATAGGTATCAAACAGGTTCCTATCTTGAAGGGTGCGTTACTCACCCACGGCCGTACTAACACTCACCATAGATTGCTATTTTTTGTTGGATAATAATTATAAGTGCGGGTTGTTACCGGAGTAGAAAGGAATTCGGATTGTAGGAGTGTTCATGTGTTATATCTACAATAATGTTATGCATAGTTTCGTTAAATATGGCTGCTTCTGGACTCTAATGGAAGTGTCGGAAAGAAAAGTGCGTATGTTAGTTGGGGAGGAGGAGCGGTGTTTATTGGGTCCCCTGCGAAATTTTAGAGAACATCACACATCACAGCGCTCTACATATTATGCAATTTTCACGTTCCCACAATTCAATTTTAAAGTTCTTAAAAACTATTTACGTAAGTGCGTTTTGTCATAGCAGCAACAAGACAGTTTCGCCTGCTTCCGGAATAAAATTTTGGTTTCATAAATATTAATGGCAACAGCCACATCGTGTTGCACATTACAATAGGACTTAATATACTACTTTTTTAATAGTTACACGTTATTCAAGCTAAATACCAGCCATAAATAGCTTTCTGGTTGATGACTAACTTGGCCCAAATATAGGTAGATTGTTATAAACAAAGATGACATAAATAAAAGGTTCCCACTTATCTCTATAAGGTCCCGAGTAATTAATCTTATAAATTGCTTAGATAGGCTAGATAGGTCTATTGGGTTAATAATTCAAAATTTAATTGTTTCGGAAGTTAGGAAAGTCGTATGATTGATAGCTCAGTAAGCTGAAATATCACGATTTTCAACTCGTATATAAGTCAAAAATCTAAAGCATAGGTGGTATTACAATCCGAGCTTTATTGGTGTTCATATTCAAGCATCAACAATGTGTTTATTATATAAAGTTAGGCGAAAACGAAAGTTATTACGTTGATTCTATAAGTACACCGTGAGTCAAAAAATGCCAAACATTACTATTATGTGTCAATCTTTGAGATAGAAAGCTTAGACATTCGCACATGCGTATTAAAATTTGACAATTGTTATAGATTTCTAACCTCACTCGTGTGTCAAATTCAGCTGCTGTCACCGTCCGCCATGCAAGGACAAAACAATTGAATTCCATGGCTCCGCCCAATTGTTAATAAGTTGTTACAACGCATATATGTACATATGTTCATGTATCTGACTTCGTCTGTCTGGTTCATTACATTTGCCTATTTCAATCTTTTCACCTTCATGGATGGGAGTACTTGTTCCTCAAAATTTGATTTAGCTTCACCGTCCTCCTCTTTGGAGTTTGTTTCCATGCTGAGAACTTACATTAAGCTCGATCGAAAAATTATCCAATCACCGATACATTAACGAACCGCTTCATCGCTAATTATATTTTCCAGCAATAGAAGTTTTAATCTGCCGCATTATTGGCGTCACAGCAAACAGGCTTCCTCAAATTAGTCGCAATAATTACTTTAGCTGATAATTTAACACAAGGCCGAGGAAAAGTAAATAAAAGTATCAAGTTAACGAAGGATAAAGATACTAAAATAAACTTGAGGAATGGCGTTTAATGTCGGTCTGGATAGAGTTTTCGACCGCCCTGTAAATGTAAAACGCACCTATTCTCTTGTAATCTAACTCTCATTTCCCAGGAACGGGGATTTACATAAATACGTTCAAGAACAATGGCACAGACAAACCGTTCGGAGGAGTGTTGCAATTTGCAGTCTTTTTATATGTTCCTTTATTAAGCAAAGAATCGTTACGCAACAGAGCCCTGACATTATGCATATCACGACGAATACCAGACGAAGTTTTGAAATTGTCACGTGAGTTTTCTCTTTTGCCATGTCAACTAAGTGGAAAATCTGGAATTCTAGCATACCTGGTACGACAATGCATACGCATAAAATATTTTGTCCTAAAATCTCTGAAATCTTAAAATCGAATTTAAAAGCGGACCAACAGGTTCTTCTTTCGAATGAAGTACGCGCTGACGAAAATAAATCTGAACACAGCCAATGCCGAAAATACACCACTGAATAAACTCGAATTATAATGAATATTCACATGGCAGCTTCACGTGAGATGAAATAATCATTATCTCATTCTATAACAGAAATTTCCTTCTACTTAGAGCGGCTATCTATTATGTGTGTTATCTTTCTTATTTAGATGCGGTCAGCCACCAGATGGCAAAGGAAAGTACATAGAAGAATGGCGTACCAATCACACGTGTGCATAGTAAGGGTGTTCAATTAGATCGAACCGCTTTTAAGCGTTTATTTATTGCCTACTTTGCATAGTCGTAACATATTATGCAAACTTTTCTTTCTGGTTGCTCAGGAAATGGACCTAATTTAAAAACCGGCCACATTTGAGAACTACGAAGATTTTCTTGTTTGATAGAACACCCCGTATGTTTTACAGTATATGTGAAATAAACGGTAATAGATACAGACTTTATCGAGGTAAAATTTCTGCCAATATCGACAAAAATTTACAAATAATTTTGTAGGATTTGGTTGATAAAATTTTCCGCTGGATATAACTCGTAGATAAGCTTATATTAACACGTATTCATGCAATCCGGAGCAGAAAAAATTACTGGTAATTTTTCATCCATGCGTATTGTCCTAGAATTAGTCGATAATTCTCGCTGCACATCTGATAAGCCGCCACTTAGACATAAGATAAGAGCGACGTGGCCAACCTGATGGACAACGTCCTCCACTTCTCGATGAGGGAACCGTTACCTCGGACACCTTTATCAATGACGATTAAAACGGTGGAATGCGTATGTAACGGACGATAACTCCATTAATTAGTGATTTTGTCATGTCAACGGCACAGTTAGCTGAACGTGGAAAAAGTAACAACTAACATCTAGATCTCGACACTGAAAGGCGACGCTGGTCAATGGTAGGTTTTACCGCTTGATCTGCGGTTAATTCTCCTTTTCGGTGTTCGAACGTTTTTATTGGTTCATACGTCTCGCCTCATGAATCATTTGAGGAATTGATAAGCTGCAGCACCATCACTTACCCACAGATTTAAATCAAACCGACCACGTTGATTTTCGCGCCCAATTTTCTAATCTAGGTTTGATTATTTACTGAATCTTGAGACGAAACACATATTGATTATTGGTATTTTCGGGGAATAACTTAAGACTGATAGTTAGGGCCGGCACAGATTTTCATCCCCATTGATTATTGTTTTTTATGTGTTATTTTATTATACTTCGATTTTCTAGATGAAAATCATATTGATATCACTGTAGTATGCATCTTTATCTCTTTCACACAGTTTGTAATGTTAGACATGATGGAACCGTTATATGTATTATGTAATTGTAATATAATACATAATCATTCTAACAGCACTTAACATTTTATATTTTAATAATTCTATTGATCCATTCGTCACCGATAATAATTAATAGTTTTCGACACTTTCTAGCACTCAAAAGTCATCATAGCGTTTTTGTTCTATTAATCAGACATGTATAGTTAATATGAATACCTACTATTTAAAATTTTCAAGTCCCATACGTTTGAGCACTCAAAAGTGTTTTTCCGTATAATGAGTCAGAGTTAATTTTAGTATTTAATTAACTTACCTATTGTCTTAATCGAGTTGTAACAAAAATTTAACCAACTGATTAGTATCTTATGTCCCAAAAATAACGCACCAAAATGAAATTTTGGCTCCCTGTATACAGGGTGTAACACATCATAAAGATATTTCAAAGAGCAATAGTACTCTGCGAAATAATAAATAAATGTTAATAGGCCCATTGTCAAAAACGTACCATTTTGAATATACAGAGTAGCAAAGTTTCACGTTTTTTACAGGACATTTTCAACAGCTTTTATAATTTTGTTTTTCATTCAAATTTATTTTTATTTTAAGCAATTTGATTAAATGTTACTAATTGCTTTAGATAGTTAATAACTGATCCGAGTGATTATTTTTTCTTTTGCTTCCGCTACATTCTTAATTTGCATCAATAGATATTTTTGCAAATTCTACGAAAACTATGAAATATCTTTCATATATAAAATATAAAAACACTGCAAGAGATCAAAAAGCTAAAGAATTGAAAAAGGAATTTAAGTTTGGTATCAGAATTCATATAGGGTATTCCAAAAAAAGGTACAAAATATAAAATAAAGAACACAAAAAAACACAGGGTGTTTTTTTGTGTATGATTACCAACACCCTGTGTATGATTACCAACAATTTTGACATTTCGTTGTAGAGAGTATAAAAATAGATATACGAAATTTCAAAAATTTAACTAAAGGTATACATTAGAAAAACGCAAAAAATGCGAAACTTCGCCACCCTGTATATCGAAAGTGGTGTGTTTTTTTGATCATGGTTCTATTAGTACTTTTTATTATTTTACAGAATACTATCGCCCCCTAAAATATCTCCAGGATAATGTTAGACCCTATATTCGTGAACATTTGTTTTTCATATTAAGTTCATTTGCAAAGCCGCCTTATTTTACGATTTTCTCCGACCACCTGAAAAAAAAGCAAGTGAAAATTGAAACATCCTGTTTAAGCTCCTCCAATACACACATGACGTATACTTTTCGCTATGAGTTATTTTTTGCTATCTTATTAAAATTATCATGTCGCTTAATGCGGTACGCTATCAAGTTGTTTCAGCAATAATAAACGTATGTAGAGTACCGGTAATAAATCATACCAGGTACAGCCTGCGTACACATAAATTAGGGACCAGCGCAGCATAACAAAACCTCCTTATCTGAGTAGGGGACTAATAAACAGACCCGCTAGTACCTATTGTTCTTGATAACAGTCCAGCCTATTCTATTATAGTAACTAACGCGTGCAGCAGTTATCAACTTACGTAACTTCATCATCGCCAAGTGGGCTTGAATACGATTTCGAAGAATTTTCCTACCGAAGAGAAGTTCCAACGTAGTAACTGAGTTCACCTAATGTTGTCCGATTACATACGGTGTTATTTACCATAGTTGAAGGTGAAAGTGGTTCGATGATGGACGAAGAACTGGGTTCCGGATTCCAGTGGCGTGTACACTTCCAGTGACTTGTTTCCGACGGACGTTATGTGGGGTTCGAATCACCATCAGCAAAAAAGTGCCGCCATTGCCAGACACCCGTCCACCCTGGATCAGCTGAACCTGGGTGGCGGTGGTGGTTTCTTGGGCGAAAACAAAAAGTGGAACCAGCGGCCCGCTTCTTGGGCGGCACCGAGTAATGTTAACATTTTCCCTCCGGAGAGGAACGGTCATTCGCCGCCTCTGAATGGGAGAGGGGTGGGCAGGGGATTTGCTTCCGTAAGTTTCTTTTTTTAAAATGTGTAAAAATCAAAATGGATTTATGGATTGAGATTTGAAGTTTTTAAAATCTGAAATCCCTAATTTATAAGTTTTCCTTTACCTATCATACCACATTATAATGACACATATCTAATCAGTATCATTTACTGGTTTTTCAAGTTTATTTAGCTCGAAACGCGTTTAGTTTTGACAAATTGAATGTCGTAATTTTGAAAAATGTTATTTATGCGGATGCGCCGCTCGTGGTACGCCTTCACCAAAGTATCAAAAATGCAATAATTACCTCTCTATTAGATTTTCTGACTCGTCACACAATTTTAGCAATCTAAAACGGAAAAAATATTTCATGCGAAAAAGCAATTTTTATAGTACATATTCTGAAGACTTTACATTCTATTAAATACGTGAGTTTTTAGTGACGATAACGCTTAGACGGACTACTTGAATCGCGAAACCGCACATAAATTCTTGATTGCCTTTGTTATTTTAAGTTCGAAAGAGTCTCCAGTCTCCCTAGTCTTTAAAAGAATTTTAAATTACGTACAAAATTAGTTACAGCTTGAACTTTCGATTTAGTATTTTCTTGCTATGTCGGTTATTTTCTAAAAGCTTTGTTGAATAGATCGCATTAGTTGATAATGGTAGGTAGTTAGTGCCAGAAGAGTATAATAGCTCATTATTATTTAGACTATTGATGCAGGAGGTTTACAAAAACCTCCATTCTGCCACACATTTCCTTCAATTGCTGCTAATGTAAATAATCAGATTTTCCTGATCAAACGAAATTGTAACGATCATATACTGAATAATCATCCCGATTCGAAAAATTCCATCCTATACCCACTATTTTCCCGTTATTGCGTGTTTCAATTCGAAAACGTATGAACTCTCAATATGGTAATTATTGTAGATAAGATACATACATTATATCGGTAATTTAATCTGCCTGACAGATAACTTTGGAAAATCTGCGTTAGTCATGAGTGATCATCGATGCGAATGAAACTGTGCTGGAAGTGAGACCATGGTTGTTTTTGATATAGCGCACCTTAAGGTACACAATATTTTTCCCAACTTTTTCTTATTTTTGCAATGAGACTCAAAAATTAAAATGTTGATCCCATCTTTAATCTTATCGCTTTTTTGCATCGCGTAGCAGCTCTAGCCAAGATTAAGCCACTTTCAGTGGCTTTAAAAATAACAAATATTCGTAATTAATTATGTAAGCTCCGAGGACACTTTTCTTTCAAACAATGATATATTTACCACCTCTCTGAGCACTATTTTTTATTGAGACTTTATTTGAAGATGAGATAAAAGCGTTATCGTTGATGCTAATTTATGCATTAGTCATAACTGGAACCATAAACGTTTTAGATTATTGTCAATGAGTACTGGAAATGTGTAATAGTGACTACATGCTAACCCACCAGGCGAAACAATACATAATGACTTCAATTTCAAAAGGTTATTCCTGTTCAACTGTTAGAAGTTTATTCCCTAAAAGTCCGCCATTAAAGCCGAGTACTAGTCGGCAGTGGATTTTCCCTTAAATCGTTTTCTTTTTCAGAAGGTCGATCCAGAACTAATATTTACGAAACAGGAACGTATCGGTAAAGGATCTTTTGGCGAAGTGTTCAAGGGGATCGACAACCGAACCACACAAGTTGTGGCGATTAAAATCATAGACTTGGAAGAAGCAGAAGATGAGATCGAAGACATCCAGCAGGAAATCATGGTGCTCTCGCAGTGCGACAGTCTTTACGTTACGAAGTATTACGGGTCATACCTTAAGGTAACCATCTCTTTGCTTTATAAGATAATATGGTGTCGGGATGGTCAGAGTTGGCAGTATAAAACTCATAGCATAGTTGGATGTCTACTAAAGTTTTGTTGTTTTTGTTTTTTCTTATAAAATTGCTATTGCTGTAAGAGTTAAGAATTACTGCTGAAAATAATTATCGATCGCATTAATCATATGAACACCAGAAGCGCTCTGGGAGGAATTTTACGTTAAATATGAGCAATAAGTAAAACGTTGAAAGTGAACGAATTAATTTCGGATAATAATTTGAGCAAAAAACTTAAATCTACACAAACCAGAGGTGTCTTGGGTACGATTTTGCAGTGATACTAGAAATAGTGAGTAAAAAGTTACAAATAATGAGGGATCTGTTTTTAGATAATTACTATGACTAAGAAAACTTGAGGTGCGCCATTGTGTTTAGTCCTTTTAAGTTAAGAGATTTCTACTACTACAAAAATTAAAATTTTAATCGGGTGAAAACCACAGATGCTGTCAAAGAAATTTCGTACAGGCAATAAGTAAAATAAATAAAATAAAGTAAAATATAATAATTCATTTTGGGTAATAATTTGCGATTAAAAACTTAAACTAGGCCAACAATTTTTGGCAAAGTAACAGTAACCTTCTCAGACCTCTCTGTAAGTATAAAAATTGGCATCTTTTTCAGGTACAAACCAAGGTGAAATTGCAGTTTTAAAAATGCAAATAGTTGCCATAGTTAAAAATATTAAATTAATTGCGGGTAATTACCAAAAAAACACTTCGCCAATGAGTTTTTTCATGTTAAAAAATCTACGTGTTCTTTATACGTACAACTTCTAATAATTTAATTCAATGAAAACCACAAGCGTCCTTCGCAGACTAATGAAATTATTGCAGGAAATAATAATGAAATTGGAATTTAAAATGCGGGATTCATCACGAAACGAATCCCGGTTTATAAATTTTTAGGAAAAGGGTAATTAATCATAGTAAAAATAGAATGATTCGATAATTGAAACTTCCGAACGATTTGAGTTATCCCGAAATGGCTTTTACGTCCCTATCTTAGTTTTTCAAAACAAGTATGAATGTTAAATTTGATATGTTTTAAAAAGTTGTCAAAAATTGCTGTGCTACGAGGAATAAACTGACAACAGTGTTAAACATATTCCAAAAACAATCTTAAGAATGTTTCGGCAATATTATATTATAACACCTCGATTCGTAAGCGAAAAATGAACACACAGATTTTTAGTTTTTCACGGATATTAGGAAAGTAGTGGTAACACTGTCAATTTTAAAAAGTATTCCTATTAAGCTTTAAATTGTACAGTTTTGTCCCAATTTAACCGGCCTATTGTATTTTTTAAGATAACTAAAATCGTAATGGTGGAGATCGCAAAACGGGCACCCTATACATATTTAACTGCAAGTAATTTATTCACATTGATAATAATGGTAGATATACGTGTGTGCTTAAATACATTTCAAACTTTGCTCAAAGTAAACACGCCCGCGAAATAAGTACACATGTCTTACTCTTATAGTCATTTGTTAAATATTTGACTTCGTAGTGTAATTGCGTTGTAATAAAATAATTAAAATTCTTCTCGTCTATAAAAATACGTATACGTACGTATACCGAGTGACACCGGAAATGCCATTTCTTCAGTCTTTTGTAGCATTAAACTGAAATATGGGGGAATAGTATTTTGCTCTAACGAGGCAATTTTTAGTTTTTCACAAATAGTTTAAAAGCAACAATACTTTCTGTTTTGCATTTTTTTAAGTTTTGACGTCGATGGAGAAAAACTTACCCAAGTAGCGTGAAAAATTTATTTTAGATCGAGTAGGCCATGATTGTCAGTTTTATTCCTAAAAACAATTGCTTAATGGCAGTGGCAACTTATTATCTAAATTGACAGTTACTGAGCAAATGTTATTAAAACTAATGTAAGATGATGATTTTTCGACGAAGATGATGACCATATCGACCATTTGTGCTATTTGATGAAATAATCCTTTTTTTAAACCAGTAGTTTTTAGAAATAGATGTCACAACGATTAAACCGATTTGAATAAAAATTAATTTTGAAATAGCGAAAAAAAACGATTTTAGAATTTAAAAAATTGCAATAGACGAATTACGGGAAAAAATGTGATGCATTTGAAAATCGAAACCTTCAATTATCTTTGTAAATAGTTGTAAATAACCATAAAAAGTATAAACTGTTTTATATATACTTTTCATCCAAAGATCTCCTAAATATCACGAAAATCGTGGAAGACTCGTTGAAAATGCTCGTAGTTTATTTAAAATTTTCTCAAAGCAATATTCTCCTATTAGGGAACAAAACTATGGATTATCATGGAATATCTCGGAGGAGGCTCCGCCCTGGACCTGATGAAAGCCGGTAATTTCGAAGAAATGCACATTGCCATAATACTGCGGGAGGTCCTCAAAGGGCTGGATTATCTGCACAGCGAACGAAAATTACATCGCGACATTAAGGCAGCGAACGTCCTACTGAGCGAAATGGGCGACGTCAAGTTGGCCGATTTTGGGGTGGCTGGACAGTTGACCAATACCACTAGCAAGAGAAACACGTTTGTGGGTAAGCATTTCCAGATCCACGTTCACATGTGCTCTTGTTTTCGCATCACCGTGAGAAGTCTGCCCTATTATGCTTTTGCCCTTTAAATTGTAAATCATCCTGCATATTTCAATATTATTGCCAGCTGATGAGACTTCTGATCCATGCGTTGATTTGTAAGTTTATAATACATAATCAATATCAATTTTGCCACTCTAGACGATATCAACAATGGTGACACTTTTGAGGAAATAATTGCGCATTGTGAAATTGAAGATGCCATTGTCATCATCTTATTTAGAAAAATAAATGTGTTCTAAATTGTTTCTACATGTTTGGAATTTGGTTGAGTGCAATGTCAATACGCTCATTAAACTGCTTTCCAACGTACGAAGCGGCCTTAGGGTGATATAGATTCGCTTGTAGGAACCGAAAACGTTGAGTGCACCCTGCCATAACTCCTACATTGCTTGCTGATCCACATTTACAAGACAGTCTTTATCATTCTTAATTGATTTATGATGTTTGTCCCTGTGGCCTGAGAATGGTCCCCTCGCTCGTGAAATTACCGCATCTCCTCATTGCAATCTCAGGCTACAGGCCGCAGATCAGAGAACTCAAATGCAGTAGATGAAATGTTTCTGTCCCAGTTTTTTCTCCTTATTACTGGATCATTTTTACATCTCTAGTAAGACTGTTATGAGAGGTGACGATTTTCCATCCTTTTCAGCAGAGATCTGTTTGATTTCCCTGTCCTGGCCTTGCCGGGTTGTTAAAACATGTTACAGAGCATCCGAATACTGGACACTCTTCTATAGTAAACATTTGAGCGCCTTCTTAGTCACTCTGAAGAATCTTTTCTTCCGGAGGGTAAATCCCCCAGAGCTTCAGTTGTTCCATAAAATTGTAAGATCTAAAGCAATTTTTAAATCAGGTATGAATTTCGAATAAAATTTTCCCCATTTAACCGTCACTGTATTCCTTAGGATCACAGAGATTCCCATTCATGTAGATCCAATTTGAGACACACTGTGGGTAATTGCATTTTTCGTTCTTGAATGAATTAATGTAACTTTAAAAAAAACTTAATATGTTTAATGAAATAATAACCGACAGTTGAACTAAATTAATTCGAATCTTCTTCTATTAAAAATCGTTTCCAGGAACGCCATTCTGGATGGCGCCTGAAGTAATAAAACAATCAGCATACGACTCCAAAGCGGACATTTGGTCCCTGGGCATCACAGCGATTGAGCTGGCAAAAGGGGAACCCCCGAATTCCGAACTGCACCCAATGCGAGTGCTGTTCCTTATACCAAAAAATAACCCTCCCCAGCTAATAGGCAGCTATAGCAAGCAATTTAAGGACTTTGTAGAATCGTGTTTGAATAAGGATCCGGAAAATGTAAGTTAACTCTAAGCTGGCGACAAGGATTTGTTGCTAAAATTTGCGGTATTTGCAGAGGCCGACAGCCAAAGAATTGTTCAAACATCCGTTCATTAGGAAAGCTAAGAAAAATGCGTATTTAATAGATCTAATTGATAGGTATAAAAAGTGGAAATGTACGAGGAATGAGGGTAGCGAGACGGAATCTGAATCTTCAGACTCGTAAGTATAACGCTTTTCTTTTTTCAGTCGAGTGTTTTGATGGGGGTACCTACCGTGTGTATATACAAATAAAGAAAGTCGCACTGATTAAGTTTAAAAAATGCGAAAAAAACTGATGCGTGTAAATAGCACATTTTGCATTTTTTTGCATATAGTAAAACTACATTGTTGATTGAGTGCTATAAAATGCTTTTAACTCGCAAATGTGTGCGGTAAAGCTTTACCGTACGCTTGTGGGAAAAATTACATAAAACATATGTATTTCAGAGAGGAACCCAGGCAAGATGGTGACATCGAGTCGATGGATTGGGTGATGACCGTCAAGGGTAACAACATGAAAGTACAATCGGAAGATGTCACAACCTCGAATCAGAAGAACACGAACTACCAGAACGGCATGCGCCCGGCGATTGCGCGTTCGCCACCGAAAAATTCCAATCTGATCCACTATCCGCTGGAAAAGAGTATACAGCCCGTCATTCAGCCGACATCTCCAACATCAACCGAAATTCGGAAAGAGCGAAACGACAAAGATGCCCACCATCGGAGTGACAGAGACCGAGACAAAGAAAGGGATAAATCGATGCCCCAGGCCTCCTCCAAGGATTCAAGTCCACTTCGGGGGGAAAGCACCTCCGTAGGTAAGCAGTGACAACTTATTCAACATAATAGACTAAAGTATATTGTTGCGACCGTTCGATTTGCTCATTAAAAATCCACTTTCTATCAAAACTACTTCTTCGCCCGCTTCCCATAAACCACTAGACTTGCAGCAACCTGGTCAACAGAATCATTATAATATATTTTTATGCACCTATTACTCATCTAAAAAATGTAAACATCTCAACACTTTTTCTGTTTTAGAAAGTAAAAAGTCTAATCGAAAATCGACCTCAAGTGGACAGAGCAAAAGCGACTTTAGCTCTTCGTCTTTCACGAGCTTTATTTCTCCAGTAATAATAGATCTACAAAGCAGACACCATTATAATGGTAAGTTCTAAGTAAAAAAAAACTCAACTCTTAGTTTCGAAATTCACAGGGAGAAACTCGGAAAGTTTCCATAAATCGAGTGATGCAATAGAAGAACTTAAAACTGCATTTGACATAGCCGAAAGAACGAGTCCGGGCATCAGCAACATGTTTATTTCAGAGTTGGTGCAAAAACTAGTGCCATCCATATCCGAACATAAGTTGAAAGGGGTTCTGGATCGACTAAATTAAGTGATGAACTCGTGAAACTTTTACTTATATCCTATTTCCGGCATGCAGAGATTAGTTTCAACAAGAAACTCTTCAGTTCTAAATTGTTCGGAAAATTAATGGGTTTTTCTATCCACTTTGTTTCTCTACACACCGTTAACATGACAATATTTTCGTGTCTATTAAGCTTATACGGAGCACCTTTAATTAAAACTGAATCATAAATCATTACGGATTTAATGATATACTGATTGAAACACGCTTTACGAACGATACAAGCCTATTTTTCTTCAGTGTTGTGCAAAATTGCACCGTTTGAGTTTACCAAAAACTCTAAAGGTAATATCTGGGAGAAGGGGGGTACGTTATAATATTAAATCCGTACGTTAATCGCAACCCTTCAGTAGTTAAAATTGATTATTAACCTTACGCTAGCGTAAGTATGTTCTTCGAGACCTTGATAAATATTTTGTTAATTTATTTTATAAATCATTGCCAAGTCCAAGTGTATATATATGCATATATATATTTATGTATATATATATATATATACATAAATACATATATATATTTATATAAATATAAAACACATATATATATTTATATGTGTATATACATATATACACATATATTGTATACCTAGAATTTCTTATGATAATTTTTTTCTTGCGATGTATTTTTTTAAATGTGTATATATTATACAATAACTACATAGTTTATTTTTAATTATTCAGAGGTGTCACAAATAAAGAAGGGTATTAGAGAGGTTTGTGATTTAACGACTGTTACTAATTTATTAAATGATCTTTTAAATGGTATATTATGGTTTTATTTGTTATCATCGCTTTCTTAATATAGCTACTATTAATTTTTATGACAAAAAGTCCCACGTTGCCTGTGTTTTAACAGTGGTATCCTAGAAAACTGACCTACTCTAAACCTCTCGTTCCAAAAGACTGAGGAATGGAATGATATAAGCAACTCATAGTGGCCAGTTTTGTAGGTTCTTCAAAACAAACCTGTGGATTAAATAGAGAAGACAACCAATGAGAATCAAGAATGTTTTGGTGGCTTAACCTGGAAAAAATATATCCTCGATTTGTCGTCGAGCCCTGTGCTAGATACATACAAATAAATTGGAGATTATAGAGAAAAGATAAATGTAATTTAGAAAAAAAATCTTATAAAACGTGCCTTTTCAAGTGTTTCATTATTTAAATTTTTAACGATGAAAGTTTAAAATCGGTAAATAGGGAAAAATTTGCCTTTTTTGAAAGCTTTTAATATGCTGTAACAGCGTTGTCAAATTGTATTTGGTTTCCAAGATTTTATAAAAATATATAAAATCGGTGAAAACTTTTAATCTAAAATATTTCAAAAACTATCAGTATGATCAAAAGCAAGTTTAAAACCTCCTTTTTGTTACTTTCTCTCAACAACACAAGATTATCACTATCTGAAAGTGGCATTTCGCGCTCAATTTTTTTTAAATATAGATCTAGCATTTTCACTTTATATTTCAAAATTACTTTTTATACCTAAAAACTAATGTATAATTTGTGCATTTTTTTTAAGTTGGCCACCTAGCTCTCCTGACGTAATTCCAATGGATTTTTCTATTTACAAACTCAACTAAAAAATGTTGATAATGGTATTTGGCTAACACTTACCATTCCTAAAAGATCAATTATTAGTTTTTCTGTTTTGGTCAACATTTTATCAATACCATCATGAATATTTCGAGTAGTATTTTTAAAGGGTACAAATGATCCGTTGATCTTTTAGGAATGAAAAGTGTTGTTGAAATATGAAATATAAACGCCTGGTTCCTATCAAAAAAAGTTACTTGGTATCAATATATTAGAACTCCAAATGTCATCAATGCCTTTGTTGTAGAGAAGATAAAACTAACAAAAAAGGTATTTTGAAATATCTTCGATTAAAAGTCTAACCACTTTGTACAGTATATTAAAAATTAAAAAAAAAAAAGATTTTTTAGGTAATAAAAGTTTTTTAAGTTGTTAAATCACAAATCTATTATTTATTTACAATTCCTGTAATAAAAATAGTGAATGATTAAAGGGAAAGTGATGATTTTGCGTATAACAAGATATGAAAAGGAAATATTAATGGCATTTGCAATGAATTATTTATACATTTATGGTATATAATATTAATAATTTATTAATGGCAATGCTATGTGCATTCCTTGATTCACTGATTTTATTGGGAAAACTATGCATAAATCGGGTGTTTCGGCAAAGTAGTTCCCCTCTAAATTTATTACAAACAATTTTTTAGATAAAAATTTTTGGTAATAAATTGTGTATGTGAATTTTATTTTAAACACCCTTACTAGAGGCACTTCGCTGGTGAGTGGTGCTTTTCTATTTTTTTTTTGAGTTTCTGAATCTTAGTGTTATGGAAGTTTTATATGCTAAACTTAAAATAACCCAAAATTCTGACATTTCGGTGGTAAAAATGAAGACTTCTCAAACCAAGAAAGGTCTTCAGGGTGAGTGGAACATAGTGTGTCCCCTACCTGTTAAACGTTTTTCCAAAATTTTTATATTAGCCAGTCTAAAGTCTATTTATTTTCAAGACAGACACGATCAATACAAACGTGCGTCCACAATCACAGTAAAACTATTAAACAGGACGACACTTAGGCGGTTTTAAAATGTAAGAAAGGACGATATGTGAACGTATTGCTAAAATAATTTAATACATTAAAAGTTAAAGTATATGAGGTTATCAACAAATCATAAACAATAATATGTACTGTTTAGATACGAAAGCAATGAAAATAAATCTGTTTGGAATTCTGTAAAATGATTAGTCATCGGCAAATATAGGCCAATCAGTGGCTGGCCATGTGGTGGATGACACGTTTATTATTGTTTTAATTGTGTGAATCTTCAAAATTAATTGACCATACACTGGATAAATTAAAAATTTTTATTTAAACTTCATCAAACTTTATTTTATATGTCCCTTTTCCTCATTGTTATAGAGATTTTTTAATTACTTTACAGAAATACCCGGTAGTACACGGTCTTTTAGTATATGTAAACGTGTTATGATCAGTTGCTCAAATACCCAAGTAAATTTTAAAGAGCCATTTCACATTTACTTTGTGGTATTTGTGGTTTTAAAAAGTATAATTAACTAATCTTGGACTACAATGATTGAAGTTAATATTATGCTGTTACTGTAAATTAGATTTTTAAAACCATTATTACGGCTAATTATTATTAAACAGGTATTTAAGAAAAAATACTTAAATTGTACTACTGAATAGTGACGTTAGTACTGGACACTGTTAATATTCCACTGCATCAAAATTATTAATACTGATGAGTTAAATGTAATGTCTAATTTAGTTCTGTCGAATAAAATTGTTAATTGTATAAGTTTAGAATTTTTAGCGTTTGCGCAGAGAAGTTATTATTACTACAGGTAAATAGAGACTGAAATTAAGCATAAGTAGCCACAAAATAAAGCAGACAACTGAAAAAACAATCAAAAATTAGTTTTGAAATAAAAAAAATAAAAAAAGGCAACATATGGAGTAGAGGGATGGAAAAAATCGAAAGATAAGTATTGTTCAAATTAAATTAAGGTAATGGTACTGATGTAGCACCTACGAACCCGCATTTTACAGTCACTCTGTCCAAATATTAAGAAAGATTTTTTTATTTATTCATTTATTCCATATGATGATTTTGACTTACATTTCAAACCCAAATATAATTTTTTGCTCAATTCGTTTAATTATTTGCTTTACTATGTGATTATTTATGCCTCAGTTTGATTCTCTACTGATCTGTAACCACCAACTGCCACTAGTGGAATGAATGATCGTAGAGCAATTTGCTTGGAAATTTCCATTTAGTAATGTTATTACTTACTTCGTATTTATTGTCCCCATGTACTTTGGCATAAACGCTAAAAAATCAAATCTTAAACTATTTCTCGCAGAAAATAAATCTTCTATTCAATTGTTAACTGTAGTCATTAATTTGTCCTACAGGCACGTATTACATACTTATGATATTTGGTCGAGGTTCCTCTAAAAAAACTTTTTTACAATAAAAAGACCAATAATTAAATGACATAAAAAAAATAAAAATAGCGCTTTTCTATATTATGTCATGGGTACAATTTAAAAATGCTGTTAAAAGGATGATTTGTGCAAAAGAGGTACTACATAAAATTCCAACTTTTACAATCTTCTTGTGAAATTTTTCAGTAACATCTGTTTGGCTTTGATGGTAGACAGTAAATGGCTTAATCAACGCTTCACATTTACACTTCACAGTTTAGTGGCTATTATTGCGCTTCGTCCTTATTACAAAAATTTAGTGCTTTGTGTTCATTCCCTCTAATAGTTTTCACTCAAACCAATCATACACATCAAAATGACCTAAGGGATAATCTTAAAAATTTCACTAACGTTTCTTTTCAAAAATTCTTTTGAATCAAACTCGTTAGACAATGTATGATAGTCAAAGACCAGTTGGTATGGGTATCTATGTAATAAACTAAATTGACAGCAACTATTTATAACAATTACATTGTTTATCTAAAGACGCTGAGAATAAAAAAATATTATCTTCAGTTTTTGCAGTCTGAGACTCAAAAACATGGAAGAATGTCGGTTTAATCGTAATTCTACGTCGAGAGCCGCGGGCATGATATACAGGGTGTAACATGTCATCATGAAGATATTTCAGGGGGCGATAGTACTCCGCAAAATAATAAAATATGCTAAAAGACCCATTGTCAAAAACGCATCATTTTTGAAAAACTTTTTTGTAGGTAAATCATTTCTTTTGAATCAATTATTAAAAAATGTATAAATAAAGAAAACAAGCAAATCTAATGAAAGATAATAATTTAATGCATCTATTTGACCATCATGCCTTATTTAACTAAAATTAATCAAAGAAAATTATTTAATAAAAAAAAAACTTAATAAAAGATGTGCTGGTTTCTAATCTATACGTTCCATTATTCCCCCCGAAAATATTGTTGCCATCCCACTAGAATTTGGAAGTTAGGAGAAAACCTGAAGGTAAAACTATATTTCGAACTTAAAAGCTGATATAGATGATGGTGATAGTTGTTGAGAAATGCATTAATTTAACTAAATAAAATGATCAACTTAAAGATAACTTAAACATGATTTCTCAAAAATTTAACATCAGTAGCAATAACTGTGATTATCACCGTTGAATTGTGAATATAGTTTTGCCTCTATGTGCCAATATTTATTAAATTTATTCAAGTAGTTCCAATATTAGTAAAATGACGAATCAATAAACACAAAGAATATAAGTAACACGCACTGCAGTCTGCTTAGCCAAGATCTGAAAAATCGTCGATACCATTTTCGATTTGCGTGTGAAGCGGTTGAAGATGAAGATGTTGCAATTGTTGCTGGTTCATAAAATTCGACTTAACAACGTTGCCTTGATGGGTCTGAAGCCCCGCCGTCTGAACGGAAAATGCACCTTGGTTGGACTTTAACAGCAACTTCTGTGCTTGGCTCTGAATAAATTTGGGTTGATTAAGCGTCTGACCGCTTGAAACTAATTTAAGGACCTAAAAAGAAAAAAATAATTGTCGAAAATATACAAATCCAGTAAATTTAGTACTTACTGTAGTTGCAGGTGAATTAGAATGACTGTTCTGAGAAGCGGTCGATTGAGATCTTTGCGGCTTAAATACAACCTTTTGCTGTGGAGTTTGCTGAACTCTCTGAGGCGGCTGCTGATTCATCACAATAGTGCGACCCGTTGAATTACTCTAATATTTGTACAGAATGTCTCAAATTGGATGGTTTTACGAAGTATCTCAGTTATTAAAATTAGAAACATACGGGTTTCGCAATTCTGGACAAAGACTGAAAAGTCGACATCAGTCGTGATAATTAGGGGCCCCTCTGTACTTCATTTATTCAATAATGAAACACCCAGAAAGTAAAACAAGATATTGAAACGTCTATAAGATCAAGATAATATCACCTTTATTACCGCCCATTTTCGTTTCATAAAAATCGAGTAAAGAATTGCAAGCACCCGGAGGTATCTAACTTCAATAAAAACTGAGATATCCTGCAAAACCATCAAATTTGACACATCCTGTACATCTTTATTTTAACTTAAGTTAAATTTGAAGTTAAACTAACCTGTTGTAAAATGGTGGTCGTTGAAGCAGTCACTCCACGAGAAACGGCTTGACCCACGGTGGTTATGGTGCCGGTGGTCGTGCTTGTGGAGACTGCAGTCATGATAGGAGTGGGTTGAGTTCTCGCCTTCACAACGGCAGCATGAAACGCGATCCCCACATAGCCATAATCCTGTCGGTACTCTTCCAAATTATCCGGTGGATTTCTCACGCTTTTCACAACAGGCGCGACAATTTTTATTAGGAGCTGTTTTATATGGCCCGATGCGGTCCTATCAGAGTTTGAGATTAAATTACCTTCAAGATGGGATTCAATTCGCGCACCTGGATAATAAACCCATAATAGAAACTAAACGTATTCATGACATTTCTTGATAGTCTCACCAATATTCTTGATTTTGGGCAAGACAAAAATTCGAGTGACTTCAGGTCCCAATTCCGACAATCCTTGCAATGCCCCATAGAGAGAGGATAATGGAATTTTATCAGACTGGTGTAATGCATTGGTGAATAACCTGGTTATCCTTGTTTGAATATTATTTGTGCTGGTGTTAAAGTTTTTACAAATTTGAGACATTAATCTAGAGGCGAAGTCCCTTAAGGCCCAGTGATTGTCCAAGTCGGGTCGCATGCAGAGCTGCTTGGACACGATGCAAGTTGTTACCGATGGTATTAGTTCATGCAACTAGAAACATATTGTATAATTGGGGACTTGTTATTATACCTAGAATGAAACCTCACATATTTTTCGAGATATAGAGATTGATTGTCAAGCAATGCCTTCACCATTCTCATTAAATAAATTAGGAGAGCCAGATTGTTTTGGACTACGTTAACTCTCACACCCTCTATAATGAACGTGCACATCCTTGGCAACATCTCATGCAGTCCTGGGTCAGATGACAAGCTTTGTAGAGCTTCCTAAATTAACAAATTATAATATTATATAATACACAACAATAATAAACAAAACATACAAGGTATTTACTTTTAAATTTCAACTGAATACTTTTCATTGAAATACCTAGGTTCCTCCAAAAGCATTGCAATAATATAATTGACTTACAGCTCTTCTAGCTTCATCTGACCCCACACAAGCCTCAGTAATCTCCTTATAATATAATTGTTGCTCGACAGACAGTTCATGTGTGGCCAATTGTTTGATCTGGACAGTTTCCACATTTTTTAGCTTCTGTTTGCCTGTGCTTGGTTTTCCAGAAGTCTCTTTCAATGGCTTCTTATTGATTGGGTCTACAGATTCTAACTGTGGACAAAAGCTCTCAAATCTTTTACTTTGAAATTATCATGAAATGTGATACCTTTTGAACATTTTTAGTTACAGGAGGTGGATTCTCAGGTATTGTTGGCTGGATGCCGTCAATACATAGCCAATGAGACCTAAGAGATGCCTCTAGAGGAGCCTTTGGGTTTAAGTTGGAGAGCAAATCTCCTAAATCAACTTCCTTTTCTTCGATAAAATGCAGTTCACGTCCACCACCAGAAGCAAAACGGAATGGTAGAGGTTCTGCAGAGTGAAAGCCGTATTGGGGCTACAGGAGGGTGAAATTATGGTGATAAGAAAATAACTAATTATATGGAATGTACAGTTTCATAAATTAAACTTGATATGTGAGCCATAATAATGTACTTCACAACATTGGTGTATAAATGTATTATTATGTGCTCCAGGAATTTAGACCGTTTGCTAACTATTCTCAGGAATAAATTACAGTTTAATTTTAAAAAAAGGAAAATAGCTATACATGCTTTATGATCTATAAAGCAATAGACCTACCTCAATATTCCTAACTTTTAATGCAGAGTCAACATCTGTCTGTAACAATTTTATTCGTTTTGCATGGTTCATAAACTTTGCTGCATCTTGAATGATATGTTTCAGCTGAAAGGATATATCCTCGGCCAGTTCCTTAGCAGCTTCATCTTGTACATTTCCCAATCCAATACTTTCAGCAATAACTTTCATTGATTCAATAGAGAAATTTGTGCCATATAAATCGTTTTCGTTCATTTTCGACATTTTCAATATATGGGTTTAGTTACAGAGTCTGATCTAAGATCTGAGACTAATCTGAGACTAAGATCTCCACAGAGAAAATCGACACCTAACTTAAGATCCAAGTTTTTATAAGAACGATAAACAGGTATTTGGTATCTTAGCCGACAACAGCAGGGAATAGTTTTGTTTATATGTTATAACACATTATAGAATCTTGGAGTCTGGATTTGGGATAATCACAAACTACAAGCTATTCACTTTCAGCTCTTCTCCATTATGTGTTCAGGTTTCACTCTTCTGTTTCATCTTTCATAGTTTAATTAGCGGCTACACAGAAACTACTATAATTATGAAGAAATCGTAAAATTACAACTGCAGGTTTTCACTGTACCATCCTCAAACAACACTCTTGTTAGACGCAACACTCCACCTCAACATAACCTCAACTTTCAACGAGATTGACTGAAATGACGTACTGGGGCGCTTTCGGTATCTTTCGATGAAAGAATTTTAGGTCTTCTCAAGGTCATGTTAAGGCAGAGGTTGTAAACCCCCGATTAATCTATGATGACATTTAATTTCTCTTTAACTTGACCTCATATTTAAAGAAATATTTTTAGCATATAAGTTATAAATTATTATTACCTCAGAGTAGAGTAAATAATTTACAATTTAAGAGAGATACCCGCAGACGCATCTGTGATCTGCTATAAGATGAGACAAAAAAAATTTGGTTTTTATAGAAAAACCTGCATACCTATAAAAACGAAGTTGAAATATATTTTTGATCTCAGTGTCAATCCTGAAGAAACAAGCATATATACAGGACGTCCTTTTCTGGAGGTCAACTATGGAGTTCTCGTCGTATTTGAAAACTACCGTTTCGATTTTTGGAAAGAGTTTCATTACTTTTGTTTTTTCTTAAAAGTACTATTATGAATTTTCACATTTTCACAAGCGATATTGGAAACTGCTCTACATGCGGCGTTGCCAATTGATAACTCATTTTCTTACTTCATGAGTTACAACAAAAAAATTATCTTACTAATGCCAACATTTCGAGGGAAAATTCTCTAAGATACAAAAATCGAAAATCCCTTTTAGCTGGTCTGGTGGTATTAGTTTTTTTAATGTTGGCAAGGATATTTGCAAAATCACGACGTGCCTGAAAAAATAATTCTGAACGTCAACAATATAACAATTATAGAAGATTTGTTAAAAAGAGTCGAACAACTTTTTTCCATACTTTTCGGCGACTGTTGTGGTGGTATCAATCCGCGAGAATCGTTCTAAAGACAAAAGCAAGTCGTTATTTTCACGACGCCATTTTGTATGTGCCGGTGATTTTTCCTAGAGTTGTATACCTGTTTAAAAATTTGTATTAAAGTAAATTTGTCAAGTATTATTTACTGTGGACTGCCCTCGTCCCTCTCCGTTTCACGGGTTTTCCAGGGTAAGCACTCTAGGCATGAATTTCCCTGAATAAGTTACCAATTGTCACTCCCATTTATTTGGGTTTTAAAACTTGACCTTACTCCATTAGGTCTTTTTTTGATATACTGCATTATTTATTTCACTCCACTGTCGCTGTGTAGCTACGCCTTACTTATTTCACTTTTTATTTATAGAATACAAAATCTAAGATGTTCGTCTAGTACAAATTCAAAGCAAAACAATGACTGTGGCAACACGAGGACAGGAGATTGTCGAAGACAACAAGGAAATACAAGTAATCTCAATCTTTAATAAACCCTATTTATTTTTTTCACATGTATCTTCCTCATTAGAGCCCTATAGCTGGCCCTTCAAATTTGACAACTGAAGAGGTCCAAGATGATGTTGAAGAACCAGATTTTCCAAAGGATAAACTGGCTACTTTAGAAGACAAAATATCTAATTTGAGATGGGTAGTTCCAGTGCTGCCAGATCAGGAATTAGAAATTTTATTAAAGGCCTCTATCGAATTGGCAAAAAAGAATTTGGACATTAAATCAGAAGCATGCCAGAGGTTCTTTAGGGATGGCTTAACAGTTTCCTTTACCAAGATCTTAACAGATGATGCAGTGTCCAGCTGGAAATCCAACATCCACGTCTGCATTTATAGCAATTGTTTAAAATTAATTGAGTTATGTGTAGCAAAATTGCCCCATGATTGGTTCCCACTTCTTGAATTGCTAGCAATGGTTCTCAATCCCAACAATAAATTTCACAGTTTTAATTCATTGAGGCAAAGTGAATCGGCAGGTCCAGGGTGCAATTTAAGTGAAGAAGAGTTGTTTGCAAGGCCCTCTCCTGACCCGAGAAACCCCAAGGGTTGGCTTGTTGACTTGATAAATAAATTTGGAGAGTTGGGAGGATTTCAGAAACTTCTTGAAAGGTTCCAGAGTGGAAAAAATTTAAATGTCTCTGTTGTCAATGCACTGCTAACTCCTTTTGGACTGTGTTATGAGTTTCTAACTCCACATACTATCCACAAATATGTACTTCCAATATTGGTAAGTGCTAAATGTAGTTCTATCTTTTCAACTTTTGTTGGATGTTGAATTGTTAGATCCCTACTTATCAAAATTTTATTTGTTGCAGGTGGTAGTCTTTTAACTAAGTTTTATATCAGATGATATTAAATGATCATTGGCATCTGATGTATTATTATATATAAAATGTCAAAAAAACCTGAAATATCTCAAAACACTATTTGAGATAATTTAACAAAATTTTGGAATAGAGTTTCGTGTTTTTATGTGGGAAAATGTATAAATTTAGTTTCTTTTAAGTGGAATGTTCCATATGTTGTTTCACTTTTTGGAATTCTTTCTGCTCAGAGTGTCACTTAAAACACAATTTAAGTGTAGGTGGAGAAACTATATACAATAAAATTGCCTATAATGTCTCACAAAAATGAGATTCAGTTTTGGAATGTGAATTAATCTATATATAGAATCAATGCAGAAAAACTTATTTAGGGGCTATTTATGTTCAATTTCATTATTTGCCTTTAATAAGCAATGAATTCCCAATCTTCCCCAAAAACTGCAAATTTCCATTTTACAATTTTCTTATTTACCTCATATTCATTGTACCTACTTTGGCATAAGTGCTATAGATTCTTAATTTAAAACAATAAAAAAAGAAGAAATTCTGTTTTTAATTAATCAGAAATTTACATAAATAGAAGCTATTCACTTCAGTTGACATCAGGAGTCGTCTGACCTCAACTAAACTAACAGTAATATTAAATGTAAAAAAACAGATATCCAGATTTTCAAGATAATCTGGATATATGTTTCCCTTTATCTTAAAAAATTGGAATTGAATTTAAATAGAAAAAAATATACTCAGAAGTTAGAGAAAAACACAAATATTCAATGGTATATAAACCATTCTATTTAAAAATTTTGAGTTGGTGCTACTTTATCATAGAAAAGGTAACACTGCACCTTTAAAAATACTTTACTAATATAGAGTAGATTCAGTTTTTCTTCAACCAAAGTTTCATGATTATTGTCTTAACAGTACTTAAAAAACGTTAAGTATACCATGAGTGTGGAACACCCTTTGTTTTATATTTATCTCCTGATGTCGATCCCTGATATATCTGTATACATTTATCACTATTTCTTAATTAGGAGCACGTTTTTAGGAAATGGTACCAGGTATCCTGGATAAATTAACTGATGAAGAACTAAAAAAAGAAGCTAAAAATGAACAGAAGAGTGACATCATTTCATTAACCATTAGATCAGCCAAGAATTTGGCATCCCGAGTGAACAGTCAAGAAGAGCTGATACGAACTTTAGAAGGGTTCAGGCTGACCATGATTTTAAGACAGTTGCAAATATCAAGCTTCAATGGGAAAATGAATGCTTTGAATGAAATCAATAAAGTAATATCAAGTGTGGCTTATTATCCTAATCGACATCATGGCATGGAGGAAGAGGAATACCTAACACCAGAGAAAATGGCTGTAAGTAGGAATAGAGTCTGCCAGTGTTTTCAGTGTTTGTTTGAGTATTTGTTGCAGCAGAAAACAATTATTTTGCTTCAAAAATTATTTCTTACCTGCAGTTTAAGAAGCTGCATCCATTGCATACATTTTTTCCTATACTTATCAGCTTTTAATTTTCTAAATTGAATTTTAATCCCAAAGTTGTTGTAGAAGAAGTTCTTCAATGTATTAGGTGTTTTAGTAAGCCACAACATGGAAAGTTCTCAATATATTTCATATAGAATAATGTACATACAAGGTGATTCACAGTAAGTGGCTTATCCTTCTAGCAAATTGAAAATTTATAAGATCTAAAGGAAAACCATTTCAGCGACAGTAGTAATTAAAATTAAACATAAAATTCTTTGCATATTCAGTTATGTAATAAGTACATTTTCCTCAATATTTCCTCTTGTAGCCGTTATTAGAATTTACTCCAGTCAATCGTCAAAACGAGGCAACTATGTAATTACCAATTGTATTATGTGCTATGTTAAGCCTTCTATGAGGCTGTTAAAAAATAGATACGCAGGTTTTTAAGGGAAAAATTTCTGTAATTTTTAGAAGAGATGTAAGAAAGATTTTTAAAAAAATCGCTGCATCAACTACAAATTTTGAAATAAAGAAATGTTATAATTCTAAGAAAATCATTATTTTTTGAACATTTTAACGAATTAATCTTATATCAATAAATCAATCTTACATCAACAAACATTTATGGATGCTGCAGTCACATAAATAAAGCCAAATTACTGCTCGCTTATTTGCATATTTAAAAGGAATACTGCTCTGTCACAATACGCCCATTAACTGGTCAGCATAATCTTTAACGTTGTAACTGTAAACAATTTCAGAAAAGATATTCTAAGTAAAAAATTTCAAAAGCACTTTAAAAACACAAATTGTTACTAGATTGATATGCATATTTTTTTTTTACAGAAATGGATTAATGACAATAAAGTCTTAGAAATTGTCCTTCGCGACTCCCTTCATCAACCCCAATACGTTGAGAAACTAGAGAAGATTTTGAGGTTCTTAAGTAAAGAGAAAGCGCTCAGTCTTAGTGACTTAGATGCCGTGTGGGCAGCTCAAGTGGGCAAGCATGAAGCCATTGTGAAAAACGTCCACGATTTGTTGGCCAAACTGGCCTGGGATTTTAGTGCCGATCAACTGGACCATCTTTTTGAGTGCTTTCAAAATAGTTGGACTTCGGCTTCGAAAAGGCAACGCGAGCGACTGCTTGAATTGATAAGGTTCAACATTTATACCAGTGGAAGGTAATATGATGCTATGATTTTGTAAAACTTTAAGGAGGCTTGCGGAGGACGACAAAGACGGGGTAATGGCCCATAAGGTGCTGACGTTGTTTTGGAATTTGGCACACGCCGAAGATGTGACCACAGAAATTATGGATCAAGCTCTAGCTGCACATGTGAAAATTTTAGATTATAGTTGCTCACAGGAAAGAGATGCTCAGAAAATGGTAAGATTGATAATGTTCGCTTATAGTGCTACACTGGTAGCTGAATTATCTCCATACAATTCGTAGAATTTATGTACATTTGAGAAGATTGTTAAGAAGCAATAATTTAAGCATGCATAGTATTTAGTGAAAACAATTTGTGTCAAAGCTACTGCTTTACAAATAATAATTATATATACAGGGTGATCCATACTCAATGAACTATTAGACGTTTTGTAAGAATTATTAGAGAAATTCTTCTAACAACCATCCTCAAATATATATTATATATTTATGAAAATGTTTACTAATCCATCATTTCTGTATTAATTTCTAGATGTGGTTGGATAAGTGCGTGGAAGAATTAAAATCTAGTGATTTGTGGGTGTTACCAGCATTGAAGCAAATACGAGAAATCTGTACTCTTTTCGAGCAACACACGAACGGGGGCCATCCTCAGCGTACTCCTCATATTTACTATCGGCAAGAGATAATCGAAAGACTGCAAAATCAACATTCTTTAGTTATCTTAGTCACCAACAGTCTGACTACTTACATGGACCATTTGAAGACGATTTATGCGGAGAGGTCCGATTTAACACCGGAAACTTACATACCGGATGGGAGATACTGCCATAACATACAGGTGCTGGAGAGACTCAATTTCCTCAGGTGAGCTGTTCAGTGGGTAAGTGTTTCCTTTGACAAATCGTTACATTTTATTTCAGATTTCTTTTAAAAGATGGCCAGCTGTGGCTCTGCGCCGATCAAGCCAAACAAATCTGGCAGTGCTTGGCGGACAACGCCGTTTTTCAATCAGACAGGGAGGCGTGTTTTCGTTGGTTTTCGAAGTTGATGGGTGACGAGCCCGACCTAGACCCAGGAATCAATAAGGACTTTTTTGAGAACAACATTCTGCAGTTAGATCCGGTTCTGCTCACCGAAAGTGGTATAAAGTGTTTTGAGCGGTTCTTTAAAGCTGTCAACGTTAAGGAGGGGAAGTTAAAATTGAAGCGGAGGACTGTTTTAACGGACGATCCTGATTTGATTGGTATCGATTATCTTTGGAAGGTAAATACGTACAATATACGACCTACTACCAAGTCGATTTTTGACAATGAGTTTTCTTTAGGATTATAAGCTCTTCCTGGCAATGACTTATCCACGTTGTCGGGTCTGAGACATTTAAGTTTAGTCTTTTTAAAACATATTTTTGTGTAATTTTTTTAATGAATCAATAGAATACACAAAAAAAATTGTAGGGTACAATCTTAACATTTTCTGTTTTAAAAAGATCGTGTAAGGTTATACATTTAGATCCGACTATCGAAGACACACATTCCAAAGACAAATGTTTGTGTGCTTGAAGTGTTTACTTTCCATGGATGAGTCACATCTGTGATAAATTTTTGGGATGTCTATTCGTTGGGGATTTTTAAGACAGCGTTTCGAATGCAAAATCGCGCCGTGAGAGCCCTGATAATTATATGTGGTCAAACCGCCATGAGACTCATTATTTTTTAGTTCGTAATATAAAGAATTTCCTGTTAATACAGACGAGCTAGACATTTCGTATACAGATTTTATTAAATTGTAATGTGATAGGTTATCAGGAAGAAATAGGCATTTTTTACAAAAATATCAAATTGTTTCAGGTTGTAACACTCTGCCCGGACGATATAGCCGCCAGAGCTATAGAACTACTTAAAGAAGTTAGTACGAATTTAGGCACGAAATTGTTACAAAACCAAATGACTATTCATACGCAATATATTGGAGAGTGTTATGATCGGCTTAGGGCTCATTACGATACAGTGACCATTTTGCAAAAATCAATGGCAGACAAGGAATTTGACAACTCGCAAATTCCGAACAGGATTGGTGTTGAGGCTGTGAAAATGTGCAGAGTCATGAAGGTTCTGCAGGAGTACATAAGTGAATGTGATAACGCCTTTATGGGCGAAAGGAAAATATTGCCCTTGCACAGGTAAGTTGAGAATATTTCATTGGCATTTTTTTAGAATTTTCAACATTATCTGGTTATGGAAATTTAATTTATTATTATACATTATTATATCGATTCTACATGCCATTTCTTATTCATTTCAGGGCGTGTTACGGCAAGCATTTAGCTTTAATAGTTAGGTTTTCAAATATAAATAGACAAGTTGAGGATATGGAATTTCACACTCACACAAATGATACCTTGTTGTCTCTAAGAAGAGCTATTCTTAGACGTTTAAAAACGAGCATCCACTGCAAGTTAGAATTGTTTTTAAATGGAGAACCGCTGGAGACTACCGATGATAGGAAATTACTGTCTCAGATACCTCTGCGAGATAAAACTGTAAGCTATTAATTAGGGTTTTAGGACAATGGGGTGATATCATTCTCCTCAAATTCTCAATCGAATTTAATATTGCAAATATAAAATTTTTGAAGTAAATTGCTCAAAAGACAATGTGAATTAACTATATGATCATCCATTAGTTTGTATGTAATTCTACAGATAGTATCTGCAAAAGTGACTCAGGTTAACTCAAATGTGGAGTCGTCACAAGACAGCAGTTCAGATAGTTCATCGTCCTCTCCTCAACATTTATATGACGCTCCAAATACGGATATGGAAAACCTACTACCGGGCGTTTTGATGTCTCAAAATCGCGTTTACGCCCATTTTTTTTGTCAACTAATGGCGTTGGGAAGTCAGTTGGAGTTTCCCGGATTGAGAGATAGTGCACACACATTACTGCAAATGTTGCCTTGTGACAGTCTAACGATCGAAAAACTGAGGATCCTTTTTGCTACGCCCGGTGAGCAAAACATATCGATGGATGTGATGTTTTTCAGAGCCATCCCGGCTGAGGTAAATTATGTGAAATGCATTGGAATTGTTTTATAAGTGTAGGCTTGTTTTTATTTAGGTGTTGTACCATTTGGAAGTTTTGTACGCTATGTTAATGCCGGCGATGGACACGCTCTCCGAGAAAACCTACGACTTTCAGTATTCCTTCATAACGTCTGGGGAGGCCCATCTGTTTTTGGAAATGTTAACGAAGAACAATTTCATGTCCAGCGCCGACAATATCACAAGAAGATCGGCATATTTGGTAGTTCTGAAAGTATGCAAGTTAATTTTGACGTCTGTGGCACACGTCTTGGTAACCTTGAGTGAGGACCACACCCCTCCAGAAAGCGGAAACTTTAATGAGAGCACCACAACGCCGGGGATGCATTTGAGACAGGCCTTAAGATCTGTACCTGGACATTCCGATTATGTAAATTTTCCATCGTTACTGTGGATTGAGTTATTGAACAAATTTTAAAATGCACTCGCATAAGTTTAATTTTTTTTGCGTAAAAACTGATGGCCTATTCTATATTTCTAACCTGATCCACACAACATAAACAGTACTATAATTTTTACGTTTTATCGTAATTATTTAATCATTAATTTATGTGATGACACCTTTCTTTCAGCTCTTACGCCAAGTATCCATAAAATTATCCCAGGGATTGGCTCAACTTATGGTCGCTGAAACGGGTAGCTCTGGTCAGGCACAGGCGTTGTTCAGTCAGGCTTTAAACTGGGAATTACCAGATTTGGCAACCACACTGGCGTTAGTTCGATTGGTGTGGGCAGCCAGCAGCGATAATCTAAGTGCCCTGAACTCGTCACCGGAAATGCTCCATGCATTATGTGATCCCGCCAAGCAGACCAGAACAATTGAGTTGGATGTTGAAGACATTTTGTTGTGTAAAGAGTCCATGGAGTTATTGAGCACTGCGGTCGTTTTAAATTCAAGCAGTCTGGAGCATTTATATCAAGACAATTGGTAAGTTTTTTCTATCTATGAACATTACATAATATTAAAAAATATGGAATGAAAAATTACTAGTAATATCCCAATTACGTATTCAAATAGTTTGATTATTCAAATTACTAAATTTCATTAAATTTGAATTGGAATCCTAGGTTTAATTTAAGCCACAAAACTTCTCTATCAAGATTTTTTATAATTTTTCTTCATTTTTTAATATAGGTGGCCACATTTCATTACTGATCTGGTGCTCCTGAATCCTTGTTGTGCAGTACGCGTTGCCGCTGCCGAACAGCTAATTGTGATATGTACGTGCGGCGCCGCCAGCCGCCTGGCCTTACAACTTATAATGCCTCTTCTGTTTTCATTACTTAACACAATGGTGATAGAATATGCTAATAATTCGCATGAGTACTTTCAACTTCTCTGCCAGTTAGTGGGCGTGGCTCATTTTATCGGATGCCCCGTCAACGACGTTAACGCTCTGTTGGCTAACGAAGTAATACATTTTGTTTTGATAAAATGCATTGACGATACGAGTATGGCCTTTTTTTAAGGTGGGTTGGCTGCGGAAGGCTCGAGACAAGAATGAAGTTCTCATTGAAGGCCATCTGTCACTGGCCAAAGAATTACTGGGTTTCATGACGGCCGAACAAAAGTGTGAACTGGGTTGTGCCGAATCTGGGAGTTTGATTAAGGAATTATTAGAAGATTTTCTTTTTCCCGCAAGCAAGTTGCAGCTGCAGCTGACAAAAACAAAACATTTGGGAGAAGACCCTGCTATTCCCATATGTGACACTCCCCAGACTCAGGCAGCCGCCTTCGATTTGCTTATTTCTTTGTGCGTCAATTGTGTTCCGAATTACAAGCAGCTGGTTTCGATGTTAACCGAAATGTTTTACTCGGGTACGATCTTTAACCACTTTAAGCTGCATCAAATAACACCGCATGTATGAAATTATTATTTCAGACCCAGATTCGGCGATAATAGAATGGGACTATTTGCCGGCCGTTGCGCCCCGTCCGTTTCGAGGCTTTGTGGGATTGAAAAATGCAGGCGCCACGTGTTACATGAATTCCGTTTTGCAACAACTGTATATGGTAGAAAATATCAAAGAAGGAATCCTTGCCGCCGAAGGTGCCGCAACTGATCCCAATGAAGATTTCACAGGGGAGGAGAGAATGGACTTGGACGTTGATTGCATGGACGACAGGAACTGTATTGATGACAATAGGAAGGACTATAATGTGGGGATATTGAAACAAGTAAGAGTGCGAAGCATTTTGTTTTCTTTAGTAATTATTTGAAGCAAGGCATAAAATAACCTGAAATATCTACATAAGGTTCTAGAAAACTTTGTATATACAGGGTTGCTCATTAGTGCGTCAAAGTGCGATATCTCAGTAAATATAAGTTTTGGAAGGAAATTTGTCTTAGTAAAGTTTTTGGGGAATAAAAGGCACGTATTTTTAAATTATTTTCAAATGTACAGGGTCTGTCATAAAAGTGTGGTAGTACCAAATTATGTTTTTTTAAATGGAACCCCCCAATTTTTTTGCCATTTTCGTATTTATCGTCAAATTTTAAGGCTAGTTTATGAAATAGGTCTTATATAAAAAATTTGCCATTTTCGAGTTATTTGTGAAAATTCAAAAATTTTGATAGCTGCAAGGTCTCACGGAAATCAATGCTGTTCCCTAACCGTTGCGAATTTTGGAATCGATCTTATGAGGCTCCAAGGCGACATAATAAGCTACGTTTTGACATATTTTAGTTTAAAAAAAGTTTTCCATAATCCTCGAAATAGGCCTCCGAAGTTGCATGACTTCAATCCTCAATAACTTGCTTATTTCAAATGGAATGCCCTACTTTTCTCGACGGCATCGTGTTCAGAATCCAAAAACCTACAACTTTTGTTAACATTACCCTACCCCTAAACCCAACCGTTTCTGAGCTGCCGAAAATTGCCTCTTTTTTACATCTAAATTTGTATTTGAAAAGTCGCATCGGTTACGTCACCATACGCAAATTTTACGCGATGTCCGGTGACGTCCAGTGTCATTTTGACGTTTTTTTTTCATTTCGCCTATAATACCACCCCAAACATTTACAGTCCACTGCCGCTGCGTATTCACTGATCTTACTATTCTTGGATTTTCCATTGAATAATAATGGAGATTATGACGGTTTGGACTACCATTCTGAGTGAATGTTAATTCGTCGGAGAATAATACTTTTAGGAAAAAGTTAGGCGTTCTCCTTTCCATTTCTAACCCTCACTGACAAAATGTTCTTCTAATCTCCAAATCAGGCTCCAATAGTTCTTGATGGAAGGATATACTGTAGTCATGAAACGTGTTACTCTTTAAAATTTTACTAACGGTAAATCGAGGAACATTCGTTTCCTTGGATATTGTTGTTGAACTGGTAGAAGGCTCCGAAATTACAGATAGCAAAACATTCAACTGATCTTCATCGCTTGTCCTCTTAGTCCTTTCACATTTTTCATAAGTCACATTGCTTGTTCTAATAGATCTTTTCTTAAGTTTTTCTAAACTTCTAACCGAGGGTTGCCTTCTATCAGGATATTTTTGAGCATACATCCTCTGAGTTAGCAAACAATTTCGATCAACAGATCCCATAACAAAGATCATGTCAACCAGTTCCGTCTTTTCAAAATTCATACGTATTTAGTGAACTACAAACCTTAATATAAGAATAAGAAAGAAATGTGCAAAACATCTGCGTAACTACTCACCAAAGTGGATAAAAATAAACAACTTAAAAAATTGTGTAAAACAAATTTAAAAAATATGTGGATTAAAAAAACGAAACAAATAACGAATGTACAATGTAAAACTAATTGTAACTTACAAATATCTACGACTTTTATGATATTTTAGAAAGAAAACACAGACATCAATAGAAATAAACAAAGCATTTGTATTTGTTTCCATGACAACATGTAGCTGGTTAACTTGATCAAAATTTAAAAAATAACACTGGACATCATCGGACATCGCGTAAAATTTGCGTATGGTGACGTAACCGATGCGATTTTTCAAATACAAATTTAGATGTAAAAAAGAAGCAATTTTCGGCAGCTCAGAAACGGTTGGGTTTAGGGATAGGGTAATGTTAACAAAAGTTGTAGGTTTTTGGATTCTGAACACGATGCCGTCGAGGAAAGTATGGCATTCCATTTGAAATAAGCAAGTTATTGAGGATTGAAGTCATGCAACTTCGGAGGCCTATTTCAAGGGTTATCGAAAACTTTTTTTTAAACTAAAACATGTCAAAACGTAGCTTATTATGTCGCCTTGGAGCCTCATAAGATCGATTCCAAAATTCGCAACGGTTAGGGAACAGCATTGATTTCCGTGAGACCTTGCAGCTATCAAAATTTTCGAATTTTCACAAATAACTCAAAAATGGTTAATTTTTTATATAAGACCTATTTCATAAACTAGCCTTAAAATTTGACGATAAATACGAAAATGGCAAAAAAATTGGGGGGTTCCATTTAAAAAAACATAATTTGGTACTACCACACTTTTATGACAGACCCTGTACATTTGAAAATAATTTAAAAATACGTGCCTTTTATTCCCCAAAAACTTTACTAAGACAAATTTCCTTCCAAAACTTATATTTACTGAGATATCGCACTTTGACGCACTAATGAGCAACCCTGTATAATAGTTTTATGAATATTATTGTTTATAAAAAAGAGGGTAATGCAGTAAATTCATCTTTTCATTATCCAGCAATCTTTGCTTTATGTTATAATAAATAATTTGATTTCCCATTAGTGGTTTTTGCGGTATTTACTGATATTTTTCAATTTCCAACTCATTTCAGGTGCAAGCAATTTTTGGACATTTGGCCTGTTCCCGTCTCCAGTATTACATTCCCCGTGGACTGTGGAGACACTTCAAGCTGCAAGGTTTGTTTGATTTTTTTTCTGTATTATTTAAGCATTAGTCGTGATTATCATTGAATTGGGTTTCAGGCGAACCAGTCAATTTAAGGGAGCAACAGGACGCTGTCGAGTTTTTTATGTCTCTAGTCGAAAGCCTGGACGAAGCTCTAAAAACATTGGGTCACGAGCAAATCATGGCAAAAATCCTGGGTGGCTCGTATTCCGATCAAAAGATTTGTAAGGGCTGTCCCCATCGCTATTCCAAAGAAGAACCTTTTAGTGTTATAAGTGTAGATATAAGGAATCATAGCAGTTTACCAGATTCTATGGAACAGTATGTGAAAGGTACGTTGTAGATTGTTATCGAATCGTCCTTGTGTGATGACCGTTCTGTTTCAGGTGAACTGTTGGAGGGTGCTGATGCTTATCATTGTGAAAAGTGTGCGAAGAAAGTGGTGACAGTGAAACGATTGTGCGTCAAAAAATTGCCTCCTATTCTAGCGATTCAATTGAAACGATTCGAATACGATTTCGAACGAGTGTGTGCCATTAAATTTAACGACTATTTCGAGTTCCCCAGGGAACTGGACATGGAGCCTTATACTGTTTCTGGCTTAGCCAAAATCGAGGGAGAGATTATAGACTGTGATTTAGATCCTAACGCTATCGATGTTTGCACTAACTATCGGTTATCCGGCATCGTAGTGCATTCCGGACAAGCTTCAGGTTAGTGGACTTTTTTTTACTCAGTCAGTAAAACTGTTAAAAATAATTTACACCAATTTTCGTTTTTTGTCTTTTATCGAGTCTTGAAATTTCGTTTTTAGACATTCGTTGTAACTTTATTTTTTCAAATACAAACATTTATGCGCCGATTACGTATAAAATTTCTTCTTCGCTAAATAGTTACTTTTTTTCAGGGGGACACTATTACTCTTACATTAGGCATCGAGATCCTTCAGGAGATGTAAGATGGTATAAGTTTGACGACGGAGACGTGTCCGAATGTCGAATGGGTGAAGACGATGAAATGAAGGTTCAGTGTTTCGGGGGTGACTATTTGGGTGAGGTGTTTGATCCCATGCTGAAGAGGACGACATATAGGAGGCAAAAACGATGGTGGAACGCTTATATGCTCTTTTATACTAGGCATGATGTGGAAGACGAATCACTAGCAAAATCTCTGAGTCAGTTTACGTTGTGTAAGTACCTTTTAGGGTGACTTTCATGTTTTATTTTGGTATTATTTTCAGCTTCAATAAAGAAGGAAACGCTTTTAAAAATGCCTATGGCCATAGAAAATAGTATAAGAAAGCAAAATGTTAAGTTTTTGCATCACCGTGGACAATTTACATTGGAGTATTTTGCATTCATCCGGAAATTAGCGACCACGTGTGCCCCGACAAACATCAGACAAAGTCAGAATCTTGCAAACGATCACCTAGATCAACAGTACTTGCTTAGCGTTCAATTAGTCAGTAGCTTTTTGTTTCATACGGGTTGGCATACGAAGAAAAATCTTAGGGGGCTGGCTATGGATTGGTAAATTTATTACTCTACAATAACACAATTTGTTTGCAATCAAATTTTTAGGTGTGATGTGTTATGTCTACATCTCAGAGCGTCGCCTTCGATACGGTTGTGGTTCGCGATGAACATGCTGTTCAACCATATGAGCCGTTTTTGTGAATATCTCCTTGGTTGTCCTAGTAACGAAGTCCGATCGGCCTTCATTAAAATGGTAGCTTTGCTGGCCCATTTTTCAATAAAAGACCCGCCCTGTCCGTGCCCACCAGGCATTAATAATTCAGATGCGAATGCCAACTTGAGCGAACATGTGATTTGGGCCTTGTTGACCCTGCTACAGCGCGAAGTCAGCGAGCACGGCCGCCATTTACCTCATTATTGTACCGTGTTTCATATGTACGCCAGTCAGGGTACGTACATATTTTTACCTGCAGTGGCAGAGTGTGTATTGTAAGTTTGTATAGAAAGTTTGGATTTTTTTAAATTTTATTATACAATATGTCTCAATCATCAGGTATACACGTATATACAGCTAATGTTTTATTTTTATGTCCACCCATAGGTGTTGAGGAAAAAGCGCAACTTTTGAGATTAAATGTGCCTGCAACGTTTATGCTAGTGGCCTTAGACGAAGGACCAGGACCCGCCATTAAATACCAATACACTGAATTAGGCAAGCTGAATCAACTAGTCTCTTGTCTAGTCCGTTGCTGTGATGTTAGTTCGAAATGTCAGTCGAGTATCGCCGGTGGTCAGGTTCGACCTAACCCCTATAGGGAGTTTTCAATAGATGATTATATAGCGACCATCTCGCCACAGGCCGCAGACATTCTATTTAACAGGAACAGGTAAGAATTTAGTTAGAAAAAACCTTTTTTTTATGTCTATTCACATAAACTATTACACTTGGAACATCTAGTATAATATCCAAAACAAAACGTTGAATAATTTACCATCTTTCGATTAATTATACCATTTACCTTTTAGTTACATAAAAAAAATTATCGAAGATACCAATCTGACGGACGAGGCCGTCAAACTGTTCCAATTTTGTTCGTGGGAAAACCCGCAGTTTTCCAAACATGTTCTCTCCGAGGTGCTGTGGCAAATCTCGTTCGCATATTGCCAGGAGTTGCGTCACAACATGGACATATTGCTGTCGGTTCTCCTAATGGAAGATTCGTGGCAGTCACACCGGATACACAATGCCGTAAAGGGCATTCCGGACGAGCGCGAGGGTCTCCTAGACACGATCGCCAGATCGAAGAACCATCATCAGAAACGAGCATATCAGTGCATCAAGTGTCTCGTGACTCTGTTTACGAAATGTACAATTGCTAGGAATATGCTAATGAGCCAATCTGACGTACGAAGGTAATTCATGTTTTTTTTTTGTTTAATTTACTAAGCATGTTATATGTAGAATTTTAATTAATAAGTATTCTTTTAAAACATCTTTGGTAGATCTTGGACTTCATCAGTGAGCTGGTTACAAGACGAGCTTGAGCGGAAATATCCACCAAATTCCCAGTATGGATACAACACGTGGTCGCCTCCGGCACAAAGTAACGAAAGTTCGAATGGTTATTTCCTCGAACGATCGTCTAGCGCCAAAAAAACGCTGGAAAGAGCTCTGGAGCTGGTCCCAGAGACAGAACGCGTCGAAGACGAAGGGGTCGAAGATCCTGAGTCACGCGAGGAAGATGCCGCAGGCCACGTGAGCGACGAACAGACACTATTATGAATATTTCTTTCGCACGTTGTATTTATGGTAAGTGTAGTAATAGATCTTATGGCACTTTTCTTGCCGTGATAAAATGCATTAAAGGGTCCCAGCGCTGTAAAAATGTCAGTGTTTGTGAAAGTTTTCTTTCGTCTAAATCTTGTCAGTATCATACCAAAAAGTCTATCCTAGAGGGTAAAGTTCGTCGCGACTAGACCCGCAAAGACAAAAAATCCATTGGATGTCCGAAATAAATCTGTAAAACGGAACGAGCGTTCGGTTGAGGCAAAAACTATCATCTGTACAAAGGTTTGGAAACAACGTTTTTTTTTTCCTTTAAGTAAATCCACATTTCTGATTTGGATCCTTCTAATAGTTCATTTAAATATGCTTGTTTATGCTACATGGGTATTTATAGACTCAAATTAATTAATCGTTGTGATTTTCAGATATCAAGTATTAAAGAACGCGTACATCTGATACCCCCGGAGTTGCGTTAACACGAACTTTGCTCCCACGCCCATGAGTCGCAGTTTGAGATACATTGGAAGTTAACAGAAAAACACTCTCACACATTCACTTGGTTAAAATCGAATTTGCTCTTTTAACCTAGGCCAATATCGTTTATTTACAATCCAAATGCATGTGAAATAATAATTTTCGATGCGAGTCGTAAAAAATCATTGCGATTCGATTGAAACGGTTGTAATTGTTAAAAATATAGTATTTTATATCTTCAGTTAAGCTGAAAACTATCCAATTTTAACTCGCTACTTTTTTTCTAAAACTTATTGATTTTGATTATGGAACTGTTTCAAGTGTTGATACACATCGATAATTATTATCATTACCTTACCCTAATTACTGTATAAAAACACCTACTAAAATACACCGTTTTCTTTTATTACCTCCTAATTAGGATATTTTAAGCATCTACTTATGCGACTTTCCGAATAATTCCGCATCTAAATCTTGGTATCTTAAAGTGGTAAGTAACGTTTCAAGTTACGATATTGTTGCACAATTGATTTTTATCTGCAATTGAGATTCATATCAATTTGAATTACACCGTCAAATTATTAGTATTGCTCCGCGGCTACAAACCAAATTACTGACCAAATCAACTGCAATAACATGTTCCAAATCAGCGGCTTGAATTCAACGCAAACCGCGTTTCAATATGTTTATGCGCCTTCAAAGTTAGAGCACAAATTAAGATTATGCAGTTGATTTAGCCAGCAGTTCACATCGGAAATGGAATGATTATTTCAGCTAAAAGCTCTAAGTAACGATACTAAAAGCTAAAATAAAAACTCAGCTTTTGAATTCACAACAAGTACTGAATTGAATTCAGAGCTTAAGTAAAGGAAATTAAGGTGGCGATTTGCATAGATTTTTCGGGAAAAAACGAAAGCATGAAAATACGCAACTTTTCGCTATCTTTTGAAATAAAGGAGCTGAGGGGGTCAATACATGAGAAAACACCCTGTACATACCGGTAAAGACGTCTACATATATTTTACAATTAGACTCTTTCATTTCAAAAGCAGAGACATCCATTATTTCTTTCTTTATCTACGCAAATAAATATTAGTGGTTTTATTCAATTAATATACAGGGTGCCTTTTAAATGAGTTCACTATTGATATCCCAAAAGGCGAAATATATAAAATCGGTTAAATGGAAAAGAAGTTGCCAGATATCAACACCAACTGAGTTTTTTATATATAAATTTGTATATAATATAGAATCATTTGCGTTTTTTAAAAATTAATTTTGCATTTTTCATAAAATTTCGGAAATCAAAACAATCTGGCAACGCTGTGTAAGTGCCCAAAAATAGTAACTTTTTTCCTATTTAATTGATTTGGTAAATCACCGTTTCGAATTTCATAGAGCAATAGCGAACACGCTTGAAAAAGGCACTCTGAAAAATCTTGAATTTATAAGGGTGAACTCTATGAACCTCTTTTTTAGGGTTGACGCATTTTAAAAATGTGACAGTTTACCAATCTAAAGTTATTATCATTGAATTTTACCTATGTGTGTAATATTTGAATTTTTACAAAAATTTCGATTCATATTCCGCCTAAGTTCCTTTACCCAGATCTCAATGTTAAGAGTAAAAGATGAAATCCGGGGGAATAATATTGTTTTCGATATACGAGTATAAATAAATACCTATAAAATATACTAATAAGTGGAACAATGTCCCTTTTTTAGATATCAGAGGAGTGCTTGTGGGGACCCCCTAAAGACCTCCAAACGCTAGTTTAAAATTGTTTCGAGTAGTGAACATTGCTACATAAAAGTGTTTGGTCTGTATATAACTAACGGGAAAATTAAACTTCAGTTTTTGTTTATTTTGTGATATTTTTTGTAATTATAAAGTTAAGAAACAACTGTTTAAAGTCATAATAAAATTTAACTTTCGCTTTGTAACTGTTTGTATATATCCTTGAGTAATCGATATAATATTGTATTGTTGATGCTTAAAGATGCCTTTTACGTGTTAATTATTATAGCATCAAGCTACGACGTTTGGCTACCATGTGTATATAGTTTTTCCTCCGGAAACTTCCTAGGGAATAATTAAATTGAATTTTATTATGACTTCCCTGAACCAAATACTAGACAAAATTATAAAGCTTCAATATTTTCGTTCTGTAATCGCATACTAATTTATTGCTTTCTTTGTATTGATAACTTTTTCTTTTTCAGTCGAAAATATTGACTATTTCTAGTGTAGCTTTTGTGGTAGGTACATATAGGTACTGGGTGTTCCGAGTTAAAACAGCCGTTTCCTGAACTTTAGACGTAAAAATCTTCTAAAGATGATTCAAGAACTGCGACATAAAATTTCGATGTGTGTAATGGAACATCCAGTACATTGTTGTTTTATTAAATGAACCTCTTCATCTTGATTTCAAAAAAATGTGTGAGTGAAAACGATTAGAGGTAAAGCCACGATTTCGTATGTTTTTGAAATCAGGACGAACAGGATCATCTAATAAAATATCAATGTATCGGGAGTTCCATTACACACATCGAAATTTTATCTCGTAGTTGTTGCACCATATTTTCAACATTATAGATTCTGTCTAAAAGTATAGGAGACGGGTATTTTGATTTTTCTATTGAAATACGCAAGGGTACTAAAATAACAGGTTTTTCATCTAATTTGGAACACCCTATACAGGGTGAACATTTATGATGAGGTATGTATTGGGTTCTTCTAAGTTGAAGGAGCTGCAGAAAGGTTAAATTGAGGAAATATATTTCAGATTGCCGGATTACGTTTAACCTTTTTTTATATATCTTTTGTAATATAGAACCCGAATATGTGCATCATCAAAAATGCCGATCCTGTAAATGACATGAATTGAATACTTAATTTTCTGTTTTAAAAATGTCTTTTTGAAATATATGATTAAAATATAAGCCTATATAGGTACTTATGTTTGTATTATAATTTATGATAAATTAAAAAATACACTTTTATATTTTGTTGTTTATTGATGGTATCATGCGCCTCTAACGTATGAGTGTTTTTTACTACTAACTGTACTTTAAGTTAAAATACAAGTGAGTCGATTTGTGGATTCCTTTTGAGGCAAAGGATCTTTTTGGAAAAATCCGCTTTTTTATTGTGTAAAGTTGCTAGAAATCTCCTAAAAAAATCAGAGTTTTAAGGTGAGAACTTGAATTCTGTATACTTAGGGTTATTTAGGGGTTAATTGTCCAAAGCAGAAAACATTAATTTTTTTGTAAATTACAGGATTCGATCCATCTAAATTAAGCCTATCCTTAACCTTTTTTTTTTGCGAGGAGGGGAAATTAAAGACACGCGGCCTGGTCGTCAACCAGGTAGTGTGGGATTTGACCGCAACTGGTGCGCCCACCTACCCACTAAAACCGCCTTCCCTCTTCCGCCCCGGAACCGCCTCTCGGCATTACATCGGGGAAGCCTATCCTTACCCTAATGAAGCTTAAATAGCTCGCTGACTATCGATGCCCACTGCAAAAGTTCTCTACAGTAACTGCTTATAAAATATGGGAAATTTGGAGAGCGGAAGATTAAATACTGTAATTAAATGTGCGTAAAATCCTACGCAGGCGAAAAAAGTGTTGTAAAATTTACGATTGTCACTGGCTGACCATTGGTAATATGGCACGCTACCGAACAGTTTCCAAGTGTGTTGAAGAATTTCAGTAATATACTTCCAGAGCGTTAATTAGAATGGAACGATAACGACAGTGTCTATTTTTTTTTTTTGAAAATTATGAAATGTTTTTTTATTTACAAGTTTTAATTCAAGTACGTTGAGAGCTTTCAATTTAAGATTTTTTTTAGGAATAATAAATACAGAACAATACAAAAATATTTAAAAGTGCGAGCAATTGTCTGTTATCGTGGCTAAAGTACTTTATACAATCAAAACACTGATAAGTATTCAAAAAATAAATTCCTCTTAAAAAAGTAAAATTTGACCGTTTGCGGCGCACAGAATGAAGTTAGTACTGTTCCGAATTACTCTCACGAGAATATTGAAAACCCTTCGTATGTAATTAGTAACTTGAAAGGAAAGAGGTGAGCTTTGAGGTTATGTTATCTTTATTTTGATTGCAAAAAACGAATTTTAAACTTTATTTTCAACACAAGACTTCCTATTTTAAAAAAAAAATCGAAATGGTAGGCCAAATACAGGTTGTTGTTGCGTTACTGAATAATAGCTCTCAGGTTTTGTTGTAGAATGGAATAATATTAACTGGATTAGGTTTAGCTGCTATGGGTTTTGGGGCTCGATACGTCTTGCGACAGTTGCCAAATGCGACGAAAACGTTTACGGAAGCTATGAAAAACCTCCCCAAATTTGAAGAATCAGCGGCAAATTCCAAATATTACAAGGGCGGATTTGATCAAAAAATGAACAGAAGGGAGGCAGCACTTATATTGGGTAAGTGTTACGAATGTGAATCCTTCATAAATTACAATAAACTCTATTTATTTTATAAAGTTTATTGTATTTTTATTTATTTATTTATTATTTTATAAATAAAGTTTATTGTATAGATATGATTCAGATTCAAGTAAAAAAAGAAAATGAAAGAAAAAAAATTTGCATAATGTGCTATGGAATCGATATGGTGGAAAAAACTAGATGTCAGTATCTCATTAGTGTGTTTCGTTGAAATTGCGCAAAAATGTCTTTTTTTAATGAAGAAAAACGTGATATGCTGGAACTTTATTATCATGTCGCACATCATTTAAACAAAAAAACAAGAGCTTAATCTAAAAATATAAAAATCCAATATGGCGGCCATAAGAAATAACAAAATTACGTGTCGTAATTTTTAAACAAAGAGTGCCTTGAAAATTCTGGTAACATTTTCAAGTTCCTCATGAAAAAGTATCCTAATAATGTATTAGTCAAAAATGTCCAACTCTATCCGTTTTCGCTAAAAAAAATCAAAACTTAAATTTTTTTTAGATTAAAAAAAAAAATTTCGGCAACCTTTGAAAAATTAAAAAGTTTTTCAGAGATATATTTTTATCCTCCCTAAGATGTAACTATGCCCCAATTTAACCGACTTCGTATCTTTTATAATAAACGAGATCTCCATCGTTACGCTGCAGAAACGGGCACCCCGAGACCTGTTGCATTTAGGTATAGAACATAGTATATGAAACACACTATTTTACCTAGAATTCAAAAATAAAATTTAAAAATAGGTGTCTCCATTTGAAAAAACAAAGTTGGTGGTCGTACCTGATTTTTGGGCTACCCTGTATAACTGAATTTACCATCAAAAAAACCGCAAGAAAAAATTTAAATTGATATGTCCGAGGATTTTTGCTGCATATGTTTGGCATCTAAGTTATATGGACTGTTCCATCCAAAACTTCCACACTGTATATTATACAGAGTGTTTTAAAAAAATGTGGCAATATTTAAGGAGGTGTTTGCCCAGATCATTTTATTAAAAAAAAGTTCCTATAAACATAGGTCTGCAAACGCTTCGTTACCGATCTACAGGGTGTTGATTTTTTCATTAAAGAAACAGTAAAAAATTAAATTTTTCAAAAACCGCTTAAGGTATTATAATGAAATTTTAGGCATGTCAATAGTTGTGGAAGACGAAAACTTTGCAATACAAAATGATTTTTTAGTCTTACAAGTGGCGCGTGTATTGACATGTCACAGGCTATTTAAAAAAAATAGGTCGGCGCTTGTTTTTCTAAAAATGAAAAATATTTTTGAATTCCTTGTTCAATTGTGAAAAAAAAAGATTTCTTGACATTTTATAGCATGACACTCTTTTTTTGAGTAAAAAAAAAATTTGCATGTTCATTTATCATAGAATTTTTTTTTAATCAAGCGTTTTATTCAAGGATAAAAACACATTTAGAATTTTAAGTATCACCATTTTCTTACCAAAAATTACAAAAAGTATTCACAGTGACCATCTCCAGCTCGGATGCAAGAATCCAAACTTCTCCTCATTGCTTGGCGAACTCTCTCAAAAACACCAGAATCAATTCTAATTGAGTTGCACCCAGCAATGATTCGATTTCTTAGGTCGTCTACATTTTAATTCTTGATTTAAAAAAAAAAATTATTATAAATGAACATGCACTAAAATGTTTTTTTTTTTACTCAAAAACGGGGTGTCGTACGATAAAATGTTAAAAGAACTTTTTTCTTTACAATCGAACAAGGAATCCAAAAATATTTTTTATTTTTATAGAAGCCAGCGACTTTTCTTTAAAAGTAGCCTATGACGTGCCAATACGCGTGCTAGTGGTAAGACTAAAAAATCGTTTTGTATTGCAAAGTATGCGTCTCCCACAGCTATTGACACGCCTAAAATTTCATTATAATATCTCAAGCAGTTTTGGAAAAATCTAATTTTTACTGTTTTTTTAAAGAAAGATCAACACCTTGTAAATCAGTAACGAAGCGTTTGCGGACCTATCTTTACAAGAACTTTTTTTTATAAAATGACCTGAGCAATCGCTACCTTAAATATTACCGCATCTTTTTTAAACACCCAGTATATACAGAGTGTTTCCTAAATGTTAAACAAAATTTAGGGGGTTATTCTCTGAGTAATTTTAAGAATTTTTTATCCTTTGACGATTTTAGAAAAAATGCTTTGTTCCCTAGATACAAGGCCGTAAATGTTTATTGACTAAATTTTTTCTTTTTTGTTAAAATGGTTAAAATAAGCGTAGCAAGATAGTGTGAATCTTGAAATCAACACTAGTAAACACCTTGAACGTCATTTAATTTGAATACGTTTCCAAATTTGTTATTTTTAATCTTTTTTTTATTATGAATACCTATACGAACGCTGAGATGAATGACATGCATTTTATGTATGGACTTGCCGATGGAAATTCGTTACAAGCCAAGCAATTTTACATTGAACGATTTCCGAATCGAAATGTTCCCAATTGAAAAACATTTGAAACAATTCATCTAAGTCTTCGTAAAGCAGGTACATTAAAAGGAAGCAGAGGTGCAGGAAGACCAGTGATAGAGAGAAAGACAGAATTGGAAGAAAATGTGCTAAACATAATAGAAGAAAATCCAGGTACTTCTACTAGAAAAATTGGAAGGTCTTTGGATGTTAGTAATAAGAATGTGTGAAAAATTTTGAGGAAAAATTTGTTGTACTCGTATCACATACAACCTGTTCAAGCTCTTCTTCGTACACATTTTCCCTTGAGGATTGCATTTTGTCAATGGCTTTTGCACACATCGGTGCAAATTCCGCAACTATTGTCGTTGATTCTTTTTACCGATGAAGCAAATTTCTCGAAAATTGCAATAGGAAATTTTTATAACAATCATGCATGGGCCGAAGAAAATCCATACGAAGTACTAGAAGTTAATTTTCAACACTAATTTTAATTAAACATTTGGGTTGGAATTGTGAGTAATTAGCTAATTGGACCAGTATTTCTACCAGAAAGACTTACAGGCGTAGTTTATCGTAACTTTTTGGGACAATCGCTTCCTGAATTCTTTGAAGATGAACCAGTGGCAACCAGAAATCTAACGTGATTTATGAACGATATTTTAGTAGTAGTAGATGAAGTATATTTTAGTTGCTCGCTAATTTTTAATGGAAACATATGGAGATCGCTGGATCGGTCGTGGTGGACCTCTCTTATGACCAGCTAGATCTCCAGACTTGAACCCTCTGCACTATTTCCTATGGGGTCATTTAAAATAATTAATTTACACTAATCCAGTGAGAAACCTGGAAGATTTGAGAAATCACATAATCAATGGATGCAATTCAATAAAAAACAGTCCTGGAATTTTTGAAAGAGTTCGGCTGTCAATGAGGAGAAAATTAGAAGCATGCATCCAAGCTGGTGACAGTCATTTTGAACAATTATTGTAACTTTTAATAAATTTCATGAAAAATATTTATCACCTTGTATCTAGGAAACTAAAATATTTTTCCAAAAATCATTGAAAGACAAAACATTCTTAAAATTACTTAAGTGAAGAGCCCCCTAAATTTTTTCCTAACATTTAGGAAACATCCTGTATATACAGGGTGATTCGCGTAACTGTTTCATTAGAAACTTTTGGGCTTCTACTTATTGTTAATTTTTCATATTTTGAGGGTTAAACTAATATAGATACAGTCTTTTTTACCATTTCTAACATATTACTGTAATAACTCAGTTAATTGAATGATTTTAGAATAAACTTATCAGTCTTGAAAGAATTTGCAAAAAAAATGTTTTAATAAATATTTACAGCCAAAATAAAAATGTCGTGTACGGTTAATTTTGTGTCTACATTTTTAGTTTATTATTGTTTGTTATTTATTATTTTGGATCGAAACTACTTTTGTACATTTTTTGTAGCAAATTATACACATAGTATACTTATTTGCAATAAATATAGGTTTTTGAAAAACAAAAAATGTGTAGGAGTATTTATTTATTACAAATTTATGAATTTTCGCAATATGTACGGTCAATTTTGTGAATAACTGTATGTTGATCGTGGATACTACCATTGCGGTCATGGAGCCTTGGAAAGGCACTTTACGAGCCTGCCTCTTTCTGCATGAGAAAATAGTAAAAATTAAAGACTAAAATGATGCTGTATCTCAGAAAGTAAAAAAGATATTGCCAATTTTGTTTTTGAGCTAACTTGATGATTAGCTCATTCCGTATTTCGCATATCATGTTTATCGTGTTACCATTCGGCTGAATCATCTAAGAATCGATATTGGTACGAAAACGTACAAAATACTTTAAAACCTGCCTTTTGTACGAGTCATACGACGAACAATAACAACGATACGATAGCCTCTAAACGTTCAAACACTTTTTACCCTTTTTTGCGGGTGTACAGCTCATCGATCTAATCATGGAAACGATACGCGAAACTAAATAATATACAGTGTGTATATGCTTGAGGAAGGACATACAAACAGTGACAAAAACCACTTAGAATGATTACCAACACAGAAAATAAAATTAAGCGAGGTTAAATTAGGTACAATAATTCAGCACCGATCAGTTACCGCAAATAAACCTTTTGGAATTATCGTCCGATTGGAATCCTATCAACAAAAACTGTCATTCCGCAGCCATTGAGAAGAGAAATTCAGTTAGTATACAGGGTGTTTTTTTTTTGGTATGCCTACCATTACTATTTCTGAAACGGTGAGAGTTATAACTTCGATTAAATTAGATTAAATTGACCCCTTATGGAGCTGATTAAGAAAACCGCTGCAAGCTTGCCACATTTTCACTGGTTTCCTAGATATTTGGAAAAATATAAAAATGATCCAAAACTTCAATCCCTCGTATTTTGTATACTGTTTGTGGCAGAAAAGGAGTTTAAATTACAAAGTTTCACAACTTTTTAGTCTCTACAAAACGACATATCGAACGTCATTGTATAACTTTTAGTAACTAAGTAATCGGTATCAACTTCATTATTTTAAATACGGACCTGTAATTTTTATTTTATATTTCGAAAGCGCTTTTTATTCCTGACAGATCCATGTATAATATGTTTACATTTATTAACGTTTCAACGATTTTCGAGATTTGCTATAAATTTTTAATGTTTTATTTTAATAAATATTTCTATTTTTATCAACTAGTATTTTCCTTTTATCTCGAATATAAAATAATTTAAAATTATTAAGATTTTACATAAGTGTCAAATACTTTTGGCCAAGGCTGTATATGTTTCTATTCAATGTTCTAGGAAATTTATTAAATTGATAAACATTTGCTTCAGTAATTCTTCTTTTCACATCTTTTTTTTTAATGACTGCCTCGACAAACAATAAGTCAATAGATTAGTAAATTGATTTATTACGAACATTTCCCAATCATAAAATATGTTTGAATAAAAAATTGTTAATTTGAACGGTATCAAAATATTAATAAGAAAAATAATTTTAGAATTATCTAAGACGCCTACCTTGATAATGCAACAGTTGAATACAACAAATAAGGTTCCAAAATGTAGAGAATCAAAGGTCCATTAAAATGATATATCTCTTAATCCTTGTTACCATTTAAGATACTTGAAAGAGTGACTCTGTGAAGAACAAAGTTCAAAAAGGCGCAGTGAATTTTATATAAAAATTGTTCCCTCTCCATAACAAAATAGACGTGTTCCGGCAATTTTTAAAAATTATATATACATATATACAGGTTATACATTAAACATACTGTAAAAATGCAGAGGATTATTCCCTGAACTATTCTAAGAATATTTTGTCCTTTGATGATTTTAAAAAATCCTCGTTGTTCCGAAGATATAGGAGTAAAGTTTTTGGCAATAGCAACAATTCGTTACTAAATATTACATGTAAAGCTTCTTAATCTACAAAAATTGTTGAGAATAACTATCTTGAGTGAAGTAGTCATTGTGAGGTCCACCTCCACCAATCTATTTGTTGAGAAATTCACTTCATCGATAACAAAATTGTCATCGAGGTGGACCTCACTTATGTCCTGTTCGATCCCCAAACTTAAACTCTTTGGATTATATCCTATGGGAGCATCTAGAGTCAATAGTTTACAATACACCAGTAGAAAATGAGGAAGATTTGAAAAATCGGATCATTGCTGAGTGTAACTCAATAAGAAACGACCTTGGTGTTTTTAAGAGTTCAATAGTCAATGAGAAGATTAGATTCTTACATTTTAGCTGAAGATAGTCATTTTCAACAATTCTTGTAGATCGAGAAGCTTTATATGTAATATTTAGTAATAAAATGTTGCCATTATCGAAAATTTTTCTCACTCTGTATCTTTGAAATAAAAAAGCTTTTCAAAAATCATCATAGGACAAAAGATTCTTAGAACAATTCAAAAAATAACCTCTCGAATTTTTTTCGTATATTTAAAGAACATCCCATATGAATAAGGGTGAAAAGTTTTCAAATTGACACCCTGTATATGCACCTGCTGAATTTTATTTTTGCCTTGTTTATTTCTTGTTTTTGTCTCTATTTTCATACTTTGTCTAATTTTATATTATAAAAATAGAGCTTTTTTAAATTGATAAAAAAAGTTATTATCTTATTGAGTAGAATGCGATATTTATTCCAGGTGTCAGCCCTTCGGCCAATAAATCAAAAGTAAAAAATGCATTTAAGAAAGTAATGACTGCCAATCATCCTGACAAAGGTGGTTCCCCATATATAGCATCAAAAATCAACGAAGCCAAAGATTTTTTAGAAAAGAAGCTGTAAATAGGAAAATAGAAATGCATTATTATACTTATTTAATACATATTTATTTGTGCAAACAGATAAATACCAGGGTTCGATGTATATGTAGTATATGAAGTTAGTTTAGGTTCTCCTTTAGCTTAAAAGCAAATAAAATTACTTTGCTTTATTGTTTTATAAATTGCTTTATCAAGGGCCGAATTATTAATGTTCCGTCAACTTTAACTACAATTACAAGCTATTTTTCTAAGAAACATTGGAATAAAATAAGTTTGAGAACAAACAAACTTAGAACGAGTTTTTGCAGAAAATAAATTTCCTATTCAAGTGGAACAGAAAATGAGGAATATTAGTTTCTATGGAAACTAGCTTGATGTTAAAGTTAATAGCACATAATTAATTTGATCTTAGTTCCTGTTTATTAAAAGTGAAGAAACCGACGAAATTAACGACGTGGCACCACAGCAAAGAATTATTTCTTTAAAAAAATTAATAATTTTCTCAAATATCTACTAAAATTTCCATTCCCACATGTCACATCTTTCTTACTTTAGAAAATTTTGACATATCGGCAACGGCGCATCTGAAATTAGTCACTGACTTTTTTTCAAGTTGCCTTTAGCAATGGTTTGTTGACTGTTTATTAAACATTTGAATTTTAAGAAAAAAAAAATCATATTTGAGTAATTACACCGAGTAAGACGACCGCAATGGGGTCTAGAGCCACTAAGTCGATAGTGGAAAGCCCCACTGAATACTACTCCAGCATATATGAAAATTATAGAAGCCATAATGAGACCAAGGGAAGCATTCCTGCTACTCCATTTTTAACACCAGAGGTATGTGTTAAAGGATGAATTTAACTGCTTGAACAGCGTTCTAGTATGTTTTGTAAAGGCTTCGCATGAAGAAATAAGGGAGCAGTACATGGATCTAAAATCCCCAAGCGAACAAATTGGGCGTAGTCCTTTAGAGGTAAGAAAATTGCGTAACTTAAAAGTATGTCTTAACAATCCTGTGTTCCTAATCTCGCAGGAGCTCTCTGTTGCAACACTGAAACTGGCAAATTTGTCAATCGAAAGCTTAGAAACTGACATTCCTGCTCTAGAAACTCCTCTAAAACACCATCTAGTTTTAGATGTAGAGTCTCGATTTCCTAATGTTGAAGTGCATAGTTGGAGTCCTGTAATAGTTAGAGCCTCCCCTGACAAAGAATTCTCTGCGATAATTAGGGACAAAAATTTAGAAAAAGTTAAGAATCTAACAGAAGTTTGTTCAGAAGTTATAAAATCAACGGATCAATGCCGGGCTCCATTGAGGCTGAAAAAAGGAGAGGAAGTGAAGGACAGTAATATGGACAGGTTGAAAGTTAGAAATAAACCGAGAAAACAAGTCAAGGTGAGCAGTAAGATACCCATTTTTAAAGGCAAGAAGGTCAAAGTGCAGTGTGACAATATACCACCACGAAACATGATGCCTAATATTAGCAGTTCAAAGAAAACAGTGGAATCCTAAAGATTGAAACATTGGTTTTGAGTGTTTAGATTTAATTTTGAATGTTGATTGTGTTTTAAAGTGTTGTGAGGGATATAATGTCGGGTTATGAGTTTTACAAATGTTGCTAACGCAGTGCACAATTTTGGACACATTTATCTGCACTGTTTAACAACAACCAACAATAAAATATTTAAGGCTGACATTAATCTAATAGTTATTTTCTGAAAAAACTCCTGATAATGGCGAAGGAGTTAGTTAAATCTGAAAAATTAATCGTAAATCATGTAGTTTTTCAATATATTTTAAATACTTTTAGTGTCACTGTCTACGCTCCACCTTACCCAGATTCCGTTGACAATAGCAAAGAAATCTTTCTTCACAATTAGAGATTAGCGCATTCAAGAATTTGAAAAATGTTCTGACGATTTTCGGAAACAATGTGAAAATTGTGTGTTAAAATCATAAACTGTCTAATAAGTACAGTCACCTAAATTGTGAAATAAATTACGTCTTTTTCAACGAATGTGATACCTCAAATTCAAGAGTTTAGATATTATCTTTCATCAGGGAGATTTTTTTTTGACGATTGTGAAGAAAATTAACATATTATAGATTTTACGATTGATGGAAAAGAACGAAGTTCAATTTATTTAAAATGTTAAAAAAACAACACGAAACATCATTTTCTTTATAATAAACAACTATTCTCTTTGAATCGTCAAGATTCCACGGAGGAAGGATAAAATACAATCTTCTTTTACTGGCAAAAACCAATTAAACTTAACTTTTACCGATTTTTGAATCATCATTCAAAACACATAAACCATAACCTCACAACTTCAAATTCTTTGGCGGGACATAGTCAGGATCATCATCTTCAACGACCATTTGCTCCTCCTCCAAAAACTGCCGCTTGCCCAATGTACTGAACATCCCCCTTGGCACCGCTGTAGCCTCGATTTCCGTCTCCAAATCGATATCTTTATTCAAAGATACCGCAATGCTAGGTCTATGGTACACAAACGGTTCCATGCCCTTTTTCGACAAAATAATTTTAGTATATTTGGCGGGCTGCTTCATCACCGGAGTGGGATTGGGCATCTTAAGTGTCGTCGGACTGATAATGAAGTTACTAAGGCCGGAACATGCGGTTGATTTGTTGATTACCACGTATTTGTTGGTTGGAATAGGGGAGACGAATTTCGGCTAAAAAACTACAGCATCACCTGGAAAATTCACTTTAAACATTGAGATTTTACCTTGTCAAGCTGGTCCACGGTACTAGAAACAGAAAGATCAGTGGATGGCATATTCGAGTCTATCAGTTGATTATCATCGGCAAAGATAATAGGCAAATCCATGATCTCCTGGGAGGTCAAGTTCGTAGGGGGAGGCAAATTTGTCTTAATCGGCAGTGGGAAGGTTGGAAACGACGACTTTTTCACAGGCTGCGGTTTAGGGAGGCGTAAAATCTTCATGAAAGGCTCTAAGGACCAAAAAAAGTTAAAGTAAAAATGTCTCACTTAAAGTTCCAAAGTTGACAAACTTGTGGGTTGATTTATGCTTTTTCCAGGCACAGTCAAGACAAGAGGCTTGCCACCGCTGGTCTTCATATTAATAGTGGGTTTGGCTGTCTTAACAGGCTTAATTTTGCCGTCAGGAAGAATTACCACGTTGTTGCTTATTGCCCTCTCACCTAAACTAGTTTTAGAAAGATCGTCTCGAGAAGATCTCGTTGAGTTCGAAATCAGTTTAGTTGTAGTCTGGCTGGTCAGCTGCATATTTTCCAGTACTATATAGAAAAAATTAGCAACAAATATGAAAAATTCTCTAGAACCAGAAGACGTGAACCGGAAATACATAATTCTTACAAAAATGGTTTGCCACTCCTCAGAATGTCTTTAAACGGAGAGAAGGTTCATAATTTAATTGGGTTTCTTCATATCCCATAAATTACTTCCTAATTAATGAAGAATTCGTAAAAATTTTACTTACTTTTTATCGTTGACGGGGATGAAGTTATAGGCTTTTGGTTGATTGCCGGAATGGTCTTAATACCGCCTTGCAAGAGGGTGGAAAGTTGACCTGCTGGCATTACGTTTCTACCTAAGTTATAGGCTTGCAACCGCGCTAGGTGATAAATAATACTGGCATTACTCATGTGACATAAACGTGCAAAAATCAAGGCTCTGAAGCGGGTCAACACATGAGATAAAATAGCCACATTTCCAGCCGGATTTTGTTCCGCTTTTTTAAAGATTTTTCTGACCTTTATTAGCTGCAGACTCTCCCTTTCCAGTTTCCTTTCTCCCTCCACTTTCTATGGAACCTCCCCTTTTGACAACGCGCTTCTTTCTTATCGCCCCTTCCACCTTAAGGGGGAATTTATGGCTGACGGGAGTGTCATGGGGACTTTCGGAGGCCGAGGCCGTGTCGGAGGAATGAGGAGATTTCGAGCGATGAGAGGAAGACAAGGAGGAAAGGGCGAAGCTGCTGTTTGGGACTGTAACAGAGGCTGAGGATGAAGTACCTTGGGCTACCTGGGCGGTCCACTTGGCCTCAAGCTTGCATTTGGATTTGCTGGAGCCTGCCGGACGCCCTACTACAAAAAAAAATGGAATAGATCATGATAATGAAGGAACTTCAATTCTTCAGCCTCAAGAATATACTAATCGTCTTTCTCGTAGTCAAAAAATAATTCCTTTATCATTATCTAGGTTTCTGTTTTGATGGACTAACACGATGATAAAGCAATTTTGACGTCATTCCTAAGAAAACGTTCAAATCTTCGGTTTCAAGAATATATATACAGTAAAAGCTCTCACAAGCGGACACCGACAGTTCCGATATTTTTGTCCGTTTATGGGAGCTGTCCCTTTATAGGAAAGTTGACAAAAGAAAATGGATCAATACAAAAATAAACAAAACTTATATTAAAAACTTGTAATATGTATAAGATTAAATCTGTTAATTTCAAAATAAATATTATTATTAACATATTTTATAAACCTATTTTAAAAAATCTGAAATTTTTAGTTGCTTAGTTTTTTACGCTTAGCTTCTACATAAGATTTTTCATAATGCGTTTAAATATTCAAAAGCAATGAAATCCTCTTTAGAAAATTTCTTTAAGCTTTCTACAACTTGTATAGCTTCAGTATAATTCCCTATCATTTCTGAACTCGTTCCTGAATCGTCTTCTTCTTTTTCTTCATTGTCACTGTCTCCCAGAACTAGGATTTTTTCACTAACCTTCACGTCGTTTTTTTCTTTATCGTAGTTTAGTTGTAGCTCCTCAGTTGATAGTGTTTCGTCTAACCGAATGAAGTCATTTCCTTGTATTAATGTCTCAATGTCTTTTACGTTCTTCCAGAACTCTACTAAGGATGTCAATAGCATGTCATCCTCCACGTCATATTCTTCTTGAACCACATCTTCGATTGCTTCTGATTTTCGAAAACCTGCTTTTGTAAAACAATTTCGAATAGTGTTTGGTGTTACTCTATCCCGGGCGTTTTTTATGAAGTAAATTGTTTCCAAAATGTTAATTGATTTTAAAAGATCTGAAGCCGATGAAATGGTATCCATTTCTGAAAAAATATGTTTCAAAATAAAATCACGATAAAAAAACTTAAAATTCTGAATTATACCCTAGTCCATTGGCTGACAAACTGATGTGGTGTTAGGAGGTAGAAATATTATTTTGATATTCTTCAAGTTTACGTCATTGGGGTGCGAAATTGTTCAGAAATAGCAAAATTTTGCGTTTTTGAGATCCCATTCGTTTGTCCATGTCCAGAAGCCATTCAGTCATGATAGCTCCTGTCATCCACGCCTTCTAATTTAAAGTCCATGTAGCTGGCAAGTTTTTTACAGAGACATTTTTGAATGCCCATGGTCGCCCAGCTTTTCCGATGATCAAAAGTTTTTCGTTTTCACCAATCATATTGGAACAAAATAATAAAGTAAGTCTTTCTTTTAACATTTTAGCACCTACGCATTTTTCAGCTTTGAATTTCAAAATTTTATTGGGCAAAGCCCTGAAAAATAAATCACTTTCATCCGCATTATAGATATCATCTGGCTTGTATTCTAACAGTATTGACGGTAACTTCTGTAAGAATTGGGTGACATCTTCTTGGAAAACATCTATAAATTCACCCGAGATACACTTTAAACTTATGTTATGTCTTCTTCTCCATTTTTGTAACCACCCATCAAATGCACTCAATACTTTAAGTCCTTAGCTATTTTTTTTTGCTTTAGCTTTTATTAATACTCCTGAAATGGGAATATGCTGACTCCTAGCACGAGCAAACCATTCGAAACAAATTCTTTCAATCTGGGATGCCTCATTTCTTAATTTTGTTATTTTGATATTCATATTGTCACCTGATTGCCACCGTCCACGAATGCTCTCCTTTTGTCTGAGAATCTGTGCAGCTTGCGTTTTGTCTATTTTAAATCTAAAATTATGTATAAAAAATATTTTTTATTCCCTACATGTGAAACTATAAAAAATTTGTACTTTTCAGGAAGTTTTCAAACACTCAAATTTTCTTGGTCTGCAGCATGATGACTTTCATCTTTTGCTTCACTGTTAAAAATGTTTTTCCGTGTGCCATTATGTTATACGTACGTACTACTTATTAAAAATTCAGTTCACTACAATATGGCATACAAAAAAGCATTAAAATATTTGGTACAATTGTACTGAAGCCCAAAACATCAGTCAGTAGACAAGGGAAGCACTGACAAAGCACTGAAAATAATAAAAGGAGAATCCCATAATGCGGCGTAAAAGTACTTGGTACACACGGGGAAATATCACAGATGTTGCGAGTTTCGACGATATTTTTGTTCGATTTTGCAAATGTTGTGTCTCCTCATCGGAGCTTTTCGAACATTTAAGAAAAATTATACTGTCCGTGTCCGTCCGATAAAGCGTCCACTTGTTGGAGAAACTTTTACGTAAGAAAATATGCACAAAACTTTGGTACCATAATAAATGTCCGGTTACGGGAAATGTCCGCTTGACAGAGCTGTCCGTAATGAGAACTTTTATTGTATTTCCTTCACCATTAAAACAAGATTTTTAACAATGATAAAGGAAATAAATAGAGATTATTTAAATTTCATATTTAGTCACTGTGAAATTTGTGGAAGAAAAGAATGTATATCAAGAAAAGTAAATAAAGCAACATAACTTCACTCGGCTCCTTTATCAAAAATTCATTTTACTGCCATTTTGTGGCATATGATCAAGCTACGACTTACTTTTTATCTTCTATTTCTCTTGTATTTCATATTTAGGTGGCTGAATATGAAATTTAAATGATCTCATAGTACATATAAAAACAAATACCTGGTCGTGTTATACGCGGTGTCGGAGACGGCGATTCGCTCTCCACAGAGCTGGTATTCGAGTTGTACCTTTTCCGCTTAACTTTACTTCCTTTTTGGAAATCTCCGGCAGAAACACGGGTGGGCGATTGGCGTACCTGAGGCGGATAGGGCGATAAAATTAGGTTGCTTATAAACTCCCCCACTTCATCCTTAAAAAAAAGCCACTGATAAAACCTGGTGAAATTTCAGAAAAAACTTACAATTATGCACCGATCTACAATGCTTTGCGTAATGCCCTCTTTCCGCCTTTTCTTCTTAGTAACAATAAGATTATTGTCAGCAGATCCAACCACTATCAAACCAGTTTCAATTCTCATTCGTTCTCGCAGATCTTCTACATCTTCTTGGCTGAAATAATGAATTAAAAATTGGCAAAAATTGATTAGAAAATATTCTTACAAGGAAGTACTAGAGCACTGGCCTATCACAAACAATACAGGACACTGCAATTCTAGTAAATTGTCATCAGGCTCTCCTCTTCTTCCCTCAGCTGTCAGCATGGAAAAACCAAGACTTACTACACAGAAAATGTTCTCTACTTGGGCCAACTGAAGGGCTAAAGTTGCTCCAGCACCGACTCCAACCTAAACCATTCAATTGATTATAAAAGGAATTTTTCATTATTAAAATATTTACCAAAATTATGTGTCTTTCAGGGAAATTTTCCTTGGCTTCCTGAATTGCTCCTCTTGCCAGAGAGAACATTTGATCTAAACAACTAGTCATGGTCATGCGATGACTGGACAAACCTAAATTCTTTCATTTATTCTCATGTCTTTTACTTTCCCTTACCTAAACTTACCAAAGTTAAAGGGGACAGAAACTACAAGTCCTAAATTTGACAACAAACCCAGCCACTTCTGATGCCTCTTTGAAACACCAGGAGCACAAGATATCAGCAATAATACTGGATTAGAAGGTAATTTTTTTGGTTTATCTTGAGCTAAACTAGTTTCCACTGGATCCCACGATTTCTTCAGCAATGGAAGTAAATTCTCAGTATTAAGAGGCCCCATTCGATTTGCTGAACTTGGGGCATTTAACAACTTCTCCAATAATTTGGGGATTTTTGACATTAAGGTCTATAATTACCTTAATTTAATAAAAGATGAAGATTTTAATTTACAAAGAATTACCTGGAGAATGTCTAAATACAATGATAAATTCTGTTGGTCTAAATTATCAAGTAGCAGCTGATGAATCCATTGAAGGAGTTTGGTGTCATAGGAAATGGAGTTAAATAAACGTCTCACTCTTTGTGCAGCTTTATCTATGATGGCCCTTCGAAGAATTGGTTCATTTTTTAAGTTTGAATAAGTCATTTTCCCCAAATGAAAATTGTTCAAAATGTTGACAAATCCATTGAATAGTTTATGCTGAGCATGAGACCAGTCTGTCCTAATAGAAAATTATTTTACCTCCCAACTTTAGCACATCAAAAAACTCACTTAACAAACTTTTCCTCCCAATTTTCATCATCAATACTACTCCTTGCTAAACTGGCATGTTTTTCACACTTCACCATCAAACCTCTTGCTTTTTCAATATCATAAGCAGGAGCTGGAGGCTCTACATCAGTCAAACCATCCACATCAACAAAATCATCTCCACTTTTAGATGAACCACTATCTCTAAAAAGTGGTTTTATACCCAAACTTTTAGCACTAAACAGAGTTTTTGTGGGTTTCAAAAAGGAAGATTCTGGTCCCCAGTTCCTAGGCCGAGCATAACAATGGTCCGTGCACACAGTCCATCGCTCCCTCTCGAACATGTTGGTAAATCGTATTGGATATGAGTATTTCGCTTGTTCATTTTCCACTACCATTGTGTTTGATGAGACACAAGGTCTTTTGGTCTTTTGGAGGTTAATTAGATTGGGAAGAGAACAAAAGGAATTTACGGATGCAAACCAAAGAGTACATCTGAGGGGATATTTTGGAAAGAAAGATTGTTGTAAGGCAATAACACGGCCATCAATATCAGATGTGGAAAAGGTAATTTATCGAAAATTTAGGTGAGTTGATCAGTAATATTCAGTAAGTAATTGATATTAATAAACGAACTTTGAAAGTCTACCAAATAAAGTGATTCTCGGATTATTTAGCAAACTTTTTTAAATTATCAACAAACAATACGGCCATTTTGGATTTCAAAACATCAAATTAGGAATGGGGCAAAAAGAACTGTGTGACCGGTTAATGGCGTTATATTCCAGGAACAGTTGTTGCTGTGAAGAACGCAACTGGCTGTTTTGATAATCAGTAAAAAGAAACAACGTTCCATGTTATAGGAAGATCCCGTGACTTGTTTGATTTGGTCTGTATGTTGGTAGCCTTTTTTTATATTCATTTCTTCTGTGATAGGCTTAAAGTTGAAAATTAACAATAAAAATACACGAATTGGTGACGTTAATTTATTTCGGAACGGTGGCAGAACATCGTTACCGTTCCGATATTCCTTAATAACTGATTCATTCTGAAGATCCGAACAATCAATCGAACGTCAACGGAACCGACCCGAGAACCCACTTCATCTAAGTACTACCGAGTGTCTTAAAACATTTCTGATCAAGCAGGCCATGAAATTATTTGACATCGAATTCATATGTTTTTGATACGTCCTCCGTAATCTCGAACATGAATGAACCACTTAACCTCATTTAAAAATATTACTCTGTTTACCTATATTATTAGTTGGTTTTTATTAAAAATAATATTTTCTAAGACTTCACGGGCTTGTGTGTTGTCAGTTAGTTTTCTGAGTGCAAGATATGGTGTTTACCCTTGAACAAATAACCTTTATGGTTTAGTCTTATTTTTGAAATGGCAAGGTCATAAATGGAGAATGGATCTACAAAATTCAACTTTGTCACCAAGAGTTTCGTGAAAAATTGTCCCCACATTGCAGTGCTGGAATTGCAATTTCGTAGCAAATTGTGAAATTGTTTTGTGAAACTAACAATGTTCAAAGAAAATTAGGAAGCAGTGGACCAACTAAACAAACCCTCGAATTTGTTGAAAATGTAAAGTGAGTAATGGATAACAATTCCACCACATCTTTAAGAACACTTTTTATAAGTCTGCAGGCTGAAAGGGATCTATAGATCTACTTCCAACTTTACTAATTAACATGAAAAAACAAAGGGATAAAGAAAATAAATTTTTATTCTTAATTTTAGATTATAACTTCAAAAATTTTAATTGATAGAATGTAAAAGTTACAATCACTACAATAACTATGTGAATATGTTTAAAAAATATTACTGTTCTGAGCTCTACATTATTTAAAAATCATTATTTCTGATTTTTTTATTATTATTATATATATTATATATACAGCAGACGCTCGATAACGTAAACACGCGATAATGAAATCATTGCGCTAATGTAAACACAAAATTCGTACTATAGGATTAAGTGGAACGCGCGATAACGTAAACAATGTGTACCCTCGATAACGTAAACAGTTTTTGCCAACGGTTTATTCTCGATTTAAATCGGGGAATTCCCCCGATTTATGTAGGGAATTCACCTCTGTGATACTTTGCGACACCCACTGGATCGGCCTTATGAGAGTTTACATTTTACTTTCGATCTTAAGCGAGTACGTTGCACGCGTTTATGCATTTTCACGAGAATGGCATCCACATCCTATAAAAGAAATTGTTTAAAATTGAGTGACAAAGTGAAAATCATAGACGAGGTTGCACTAGGTGCGGGAGTAACACAATTAGCAAAAAAATATGGAGTATCGAAGGCAACAATCTGTAAAATTAAGCGCTTAAAAACAGAAATTTTAAGAAAATCGTGCAACACAGTTGGAGGGCTAGGAAAAAGAAAAACTTTAAAAAATGCGAAGGCGCCTAAAATGGAAAATTTCCTGTATAAGTGGTTTTTAAAACAACGAGAAAAGCATGTCCCAATTAGTGGCGAAATAATAAAAGAGAGGGCTAAATTGCTAAATGCAAAACTGAAAGAAATTGAAAATTTTGTAGCTAGTGATGGTTGGCTACAACGATTTAAAACAAGATATGGAATTCGACTGCTGTCGATATCAGGTGAGAAATTATCAGCACAACCGCAATTGATACAACCATTCAAAGAAAAATTGATGAAAACAATTAAAGAGCTAGATTTAAGTATGGATCAAATTTATAACGCCAATGAAAGTGGTCTTTATTGGAAAATGTTACCAGAGAAAACCTATGCTGCAACATTTGAAAAATCTGCTCTGGGTAGAAAGCCAGAAAAACAACGAATAACATTTCTAGCCTGCACTAATGCTAATGGTTCACACAAAATAAAGCCAATGATAATAGGAAAAGCAAAAAATCCGCACTCATTTAAACATTTTGATATCCCTGTTGATTATGACTGTTCAAAAACCGCTTGGATGACTAGCAGTATATTTCTGAAATGGTTCTACAAGCGTTTTGTCCCTCAGGTATGACAATGACTTTCTAGTCACAAATTTTTATTCATAATTTGAGGATTATATTTAATTTGTAGGTAAAAAATTTCCTGAAAAAACAGCATCTTCCATTAAAAGCGTTGTTACTATTAGATAATACACCAAGTCATCCTCCAGAGCAACAACTGAGGAGCGAGGATGGGTCAATTTTTGTCATGTACATGCCGCCCAACGTAACTCCATTAATTCAGCCTATGGACCACAACGCAATAAGGCTCACCAAATTATACTACAGAAAGTTTCTACTTTCATCTGTCTTGTCAAAGAATCCTGAAAACATATCTGAGGCTTTGAAACAGGTAACACTACGAGAAGCTGTTTTAAATTTGCATATGGCTTGGAATGCACTTAATCAACAAACTATTCAAAAATGTTGGAAGAATCTGTTTTGTACCAATGATCAAGATGAAGACGATATTTTCTTAAGCGTAATTAGGGAACAGTTGCGATCCAGTGCTGATGTTCTTGTCAGTGCGTCATTGGATGTTGTTAATTTATTGAAAGTAGTGAATCCCAATGTTGTTTGTACTCCAGCTGATATTAACTTGTGGAACGAAGATAAGCAGACGATTGATGTTAATAAGGAGGAAGATATAGACAGTGAAGACGATGAGGACGTTCCCATTGAAATTGGAAGTGTAGTGACTGACGCGCAAGCTATACAAGTTTTTAACCAAGCTTTAGATTGGGCTGAAAAAAAAGAAGTAGCATACACGGATATTTTAGTTCTTCGTAAATTAAGGGCGCAGGCATTGGAAGACAATGCTAAGCGTAAATTTACGCAAACTAAAATTACAGATTTTTTTTTCTAATTAAAAAAAACTTGTTGCTATTAAAATATTTGTTCATTTTGTTATATACAAGTTATAATAAGGCAACAAATACGTAAAATTGTATATTAACTTAAAACAAAATTTACCACAACTGTCTGCATTAGGACGGACCAGTTGGTTCTGGCACATCGAAAATTAAGATCCGAGCTCGCAGGCTCGCCATAAAACAAACAAATAAACAAAGGTTCGACACTTGGGGAACGATGCCCATTGCGTCTAAACAAAATTATATTGTCCACTGATTATCACATACATATATGTATTAAACGTTTCTTTTAATAAATACATATGCAGTTAATTATTTACATGACATTTGCTAATGTAAACATTTCGATAAAGTAAACCATATTTGGTATGATATAGTTCACATTATCGAGCGTCTGCTGTATTTATATTAAATAAAATGCAAAACATTTCTGTTAAGGTTAGTTGGAAGATGGCCCTAATTTATAATAAATTTTGATGAAACTTAAGATAGTTAAAGACTCTTATGGTATGATTATTACCTACAATTTTCATTCCATTATCTTAATCAGGAAGAGTTATTTTAAAATATATCCAAATAATAGGACCATGTTGGAGCACCATGTCTTAATAATGGTGTTCTATAAAATCAACGTTTATGGGAACTTTTTCTACTATTTTTGGCTCTACATTTACCTCCTTAAGTTTGATACATCCTTTTCCAAACATTGTTTTTACTCTCATTGTAATTTACATGTATACAGGGTGGTCCACTTTTTTTTAGTAGGATTTTAACAATTGACAGAAAAACTTATTTTAAGAAGAAAATTTCATATCAACACAGGCTCATAAATGCTTCGTTTTAAAAATACCAGGCGTTGAAAACATTAAAAAAAGATCGATAATGTTTTATAATACTCCAACCTCTGGAGATATTTAAACTAAATTTAGTGTACAGCATCACACTGTATGTTGTCATATTTAGTAATAATATCACGGCTCATGAGTAACCAGTGCCGGAGTTGTAGAGTTTTTTTACTATAAAATTCAATAAATTATTAATACGGTTCTGTCTAAAATCAAATTTTATTATTATTGTTAATGATACGTATTGTATAATTAAAAGTGAAAAACAGCTAAAAAGAATCACTTAATTTAAAATAGGTGTTCAAAATATGAACAATTTTGTTACACACATAATTCACACCGACGTCTAATAGATCGGAGAACACCAATTCAATTATGATTTCTAAATTAAGTGCACGCATTTCTAATGCGGCCAATAAGTTCTTCCTTTGTTTCCACAAAAGTTGCATATATTTGTTCTTTTAAAAATTCCCAGACAAAAAAGTCCAACTGGGTTAGGTTGGAAGAATTTATTAATTTAAAGTTTTTTAATTGAATTTGTTATGCAAGTGAGTCAGGTACGAAAAAATGTCAAGAGACATTTTCTGTAGAGAATGAATTACTCATTTAGGAAAAAAAAATGAAATTTGATTTTATACAGGACCGTATTAGTAATTTATTGAATTTTATGGTAGTAAAACCTCACAACTCCGGTACTGGTTGCTTGTGGGTCGTGAAACTATTACTGAATATGACAGCATACAATATGATGCTGTATATCATATTTGGTTTAAATATCTCTAAAGGTTGGAGTATTATAAAAAATAATCCATTTTTTTTTAGTTTTCAACGCCCGATATCTTTAAAACGAAGCGTTTATGGGCCTAAATTGGTATAAAATATTCTCATAAAATAAATTTTTCTATCGATTGTTAAAGTCCTGCTACAAAAAAGTGGACCACCCTGTATAATAAAAAACACAAAAATTAATATTTATTTAGTTACAACAAATGCTCAAAATGTTGTCCATTATTTTCCAAAAACAAATTAACTCAATGTTTCATATTATTAAATACTTTAATGAGAGACTGTGGAAAAACACTTTCACATTCTTGTCATGTTCTGTTCTTGAGGTCCTCAATTATGTGTATCGGAGTTTTAAAAATCGTATTTTTTAAGGTCGGGAACAAGAAATAGTCGGGTGCAATTAAATCTAGAGATTATAGTGGATAGATGCAATTTATGAACTTATTACTCTATCATCATAGGATTCTCCAAGATAATTGAGAGTTGTCCTAGCTGTATAGGCTATTGCTCCATTCTGTTGAAAGTATCCATACCGCAGTTCGTCAAAGTGAAGTTGACTAATGAATTCACTCAACATATTCTGATATCGGTCAGCTATGATAGCGTCATTGAAGAGAGTAGATCCTACTAAGCGTCTTTATGAGGTAGTAACCCATATTCCAATTTTTTAGGGATGTAATGGTGTTTCCGTAAACACATGGGGATTCTCTGCACTCTATATTTTCAAATTTTGTGAATTCACATTACCGGACAAATGAAACTATGCCTCATCATTAAAAAAAGGTTAAATCCAGAAGGTCGTCGTGCATTGTTTGATTAAACTAATTACAATATCTTAATTTTTTTTCATAATTTGGGGGCTGCAGTTCATGAAACACTTTCACCTTGTATGGATACAATCCCAAATTTGTTTTAGCAATTAAATGACAAGTGTTACACAATACATCCAATTGTTAAGAAAGTCTTCTTAAAAATGTGTTGGAATTGTCAGACACTATTCGCCTCACACTTTCAACAAGTTCTGAGGTTTGTTTAGTTGGTCTACTATTTCCCAATTTTCTTTGAACACTGCCAATTTCACGAAATAATTTTACAATATAATTCAAAGTGCTACGAAACTGCGATTCCAGCACTGCAATGTGGGGAAATTTTTGACGAAACTCTTGAAGACAAGGTTGAAATGTATAGATCCATTCTCCGTTTACGAATTCGTCATTCCGAAAATAAGATTCAACCATGAATGGTTTTTGAATGTAAACACCATTTTTTGCACCGAGGAGAAAACTTTAACTAAGCAACACACAAATCCGTAGTCTTGGAAAAGACTATTTTTAATAAAAACCGACTAATAATACAGGTAAACAGAGTGATATTTTTAAGTGAGATTAGGTTGGTTCATGTATGTTCGAGATTATACAGGACGTATCAAAAACACGGAATCGCTGTCAAATAATTTCACGGTCTACTTAATCAGAAATTTTTTAAGACACACGGTACTTGTCAGAGGCTCCTGAACTAACTCACTTTTTGGGATGATTCATTAAGAAAAATCTCTGTCTTGTAGACTTGTTAACCAAAAATGGCCAGAAAGATATTATATTTAATTAAAAAGTGAGATATCGCACGGTAAATTATTAGTGATGCCTTTAAAACTCCCATCCAGATTAACAGGAAAAAATGCTATTTGGAGAAATTCTTATTATATTTAATACCTAAGAGCTTCTTAAAAACGAGTAATTTGAAAGATATATTGAGCATAGTTTGATTTACAATATATAAAGGTCTTGGGGTGACAGAAACAATAATTAAACTAAAAATATTGAAATGTACTTAGAATATCAAATCAGCAAGTTTGCCTTTGTGTTTTTTCAACACAAGGTAGGTAGGCATGTATTTTTACTTTTACGGGGCGGACCGGGGATAGCAATTAGCAATCCCAAGTTAAAATTTCAAACTGATTTTGTTTGTTATTTCACCAAGTTGTAAATGTGCCTATTGTGTTATTAATGTGTTTAACTCATTCTGGAAGATAATCAATGCTAATTCCTGTTTAATATTATTCAGAGACATCTCCAATTCCCTCATCAATCATTGGACTCACTATAAAGCCCCAAAATTCAAAATATATCTGATTTAAGTAAAATTCACCCAATTACCTGTCCAATAAAGGCTCATTACTAAACATTTCAGTGGGTACTGTAGGAGCTCTTTCAGGTATTAAATCTAAGAAATTTTGTGACTGCAGATATCTCTCCACCTCCTCAGGTGTCATATGACCATCTGAGAGCACATTTTCAATAAGCATTTAAAGCTGTTACTGTGGGCATGAGGTTAATTAAAACTTTTTGTGTCTAACAAATTTTTTCATACCACTTGAGGATGAATCTACTTGTTTGAATAGTGAGCTGTAGATTTCCATTTCTTAATTGCTAATGTTGGGTTTCTCAAGTTGGTCTTAGCATTGCTTGTTGGATTATGAGCAGTTTCTACTTTACGTCTGTAGATATTAAAGAAATTAATTATTTTCAATCATATACTTAATTAAGAATCAGAACTTTTTAATTGGTTTAATTTTAATGATTGGTAGGTCATTTTCTGATAATTCAGTCTCCTCAGATTCAGAGGTGGAGTGATCTAATTTTTCATGCTTTAGAAGTTGGTTTAAGAGAGATGACCAGTCTTTGGTCACTTGAAGAAGTCGTTTTTGAATTTTTCTTAAAGAAACTTGGAAACTCTCATTTTCCTGCAATTGGGAGATGCTGTATAGTAAAATTGAGGGTTGGCATACATTTAAGTGACATTCTTACGTAGACTACAAACTGAAATCGGGTTTTTAGAACTTTATACTTTTTCTTGAACGACTCTTCAAGACCTTGTTCTTCAGTTCTAGCCGCTTCGTTGGCTATAGTTCTGCAGTACCAACCATCATACATTATTGTGTCTGAGTAAATGACGATTTGCGGCTCTTAATATGACACAGGGAATAAATTTTATTATAAAATACGCGAATTTACGAATTTGAAAATTTGTATTGTGAATCATAATAACAACAGGTAACATAATTATAAATAACAATTACATCTGTCGATCATGTGATAGTTTCTTAATTGAAATCGGTGATTAAACCGGTTTCATTTCGTAACTTGTTATATAATGAACACCAAAATTAAAAAATATTCTGTATGAAAGTCATTAAGAAATATATAATTTTATATATATAATATATAATTTATGTAATTTGCATTATATTTCAGGATTTTGTTTTTCTTGTTTCGCAAAATTCAACTTGTGGCACAAAATTGTGCACTTCCTAACAGTTTAAATTTTCATGGTCTTACGAAAAAACTATTTCACTCTATCCTCATCAAAAGTAACAGTGCACTGCTTCAAGTTCTTTTTAAGCGTGTCCAAGATCTTCACCCTTTCCTCAACATAAGGGAGACTGAAAATAACAAGAGTCTGCAATTTTTCAAGACTAAGCAAATACATCAATCCAGCCTCGGTAACATTGCCACACCTTGAAACTTGCAAAAACTTCAAACTGTCTTTCACATAATGCAACTCCTTGAGGGCTGCATTCTCTAAGTAGTGACACTCATGCAAAATTATCTTGCCAATGTATTTACAGCCTTTGAGATGCTCAAAGCCATTTGTCATTACGGAGCTGCCTGTGGCATCAATCTCTTGAAGCCTCACTGGGACTTCCTCTTTGGGTAGATTGTTGTAATCTGCTACATATTCCTCATCATGAACCCACTTGACTTTACCGCCATTGCGAAGTATCCATTCAGCGCAGGTACGATCAGGGCCAAGCAATCTCACTCGGTTGTCATCAACTACATTGAACTGCAGGTTGACCCAGTGGAATAGGGAACAACGGGGCACGATGCTAACAATGTTTTTGCAAGCTTGCAGGCTGCTTATCATTTTTCAATCTTCCAGAGTAACTTTATGAGTATTCATAATGGGGAACAGCTTCCAAATGGTCAATTTTCTTTTCCAAAGCGATGAGTTTCTCATTGAAATGGCCAGTTTGGATCGTTATCAGGAGAAATTTGTTTATATTTACCAAATGAATTCACGATATGTGCGATTTTTTGTATGCTGATTGTTATTATTTCAACGTGTTCTCTGTTGACCTAATCTTGTTGGATTTGTTTTTAGAACCACTTCACGTTTATAAGCACCTCAGATGTGTGTATATATATATATATATATATATACACAGTACGTTTCACGACACTAGCGATATGAAGGAGTGTATGCTTTCGCGCATCCCTATTTACAGTATACAAAAGACGAAGTAAACAAAGTGGAGATCAGCTGTCATACTGTATGAGCTTTGCAATGTTGCCGGCTTGCTTTATTAAAAAAAAGTTTAATATCATTGTCGATTTTGTATTTGCATTTTTTTTGAACTTATAGAATCATATATTGTTAGAACAACGAATAAACATATAATAAAATGGAAATTTTTACAATTGAAGCAAAAGTTTTCATGGTCAAACAATTTTATTCAGAACAACCGTTAGAAGGGATTACTTATTTTACTACTTATTTTTAATTAATATTTATTACTTATTTTTTAGGAAATTTTGATAATCAGCCCGTTTCTCCTGTTGATGTAATGCGTTGTGTCATTCGAAATTTTAAGACGATTGGATGTGTTCTTGCATTATAAACGTCCCCTACCAACAATGAAAAGGAAGGACAGGAAATTATGATTTGTGCCAGTGTTGAGGGATATCAGTTTCTTAAGGAAGTAGTAGACCAATTAGATGTGTCACGTGCAGTCACCCACAGAGTGTTGAAGAAAAACGGATATAATTCATACAAGGTGCAAAAAATGAACGAAATTTTTCCCAAAGACTTGGAGAAACAGCCAGTTTTTTGTGAAATATAATTTTTTGTGAAAAAATAATGATGAAAATTTCATCAAAAACATCCTTTTTATGGATTAATCGACTTTTCCGTTATAGAGTCATGCGAATCCAGCCGTCACTCGTTACTGGTCAAGGGAGAATTTACACAGAACGTACAATACACGAATCCAATGTCTTCAAAAACTTAATGTCTGGGCAGTTATTTTAGTGTAATTGGTCCATTTTACGTTGAACATACTTTAAACGGATTAAGAAACCTTGACCTACCTCAAACACGAAATATTGCAGCAATCCAATAATTAGGAGTTGAATTGAGAGATATATGGTTTCAGCAAGATGGTTGTCCTGCCTATAATGCCGCATTTGTTAGAGAATGTCTTGAGGGACATTTGTGAAACAAAGTGGTAAGTAGATGGGGCAACATTTTGTGGCCGCAAAATCCACTGATTTAACTCCTGCAGATTTTTTTTATGCGGTTATGTTAAATCTACAATTTACAGATTTGAGGGAGATAGGGCTAGTAATTTAAATGATTTGCGACTTGACGTTCGAAATTGCATGTAAAATATTAGCCCAGAAACACTTGCAAACGTGCTATAGAATTTTTATGATCGGTTCGGTTACTATTCTGCATAAGAAAGGGGCCGATTTGAGTGTTTAATTTAGTTTCAGTTTTTATTTTAATTTCCATTCATTAAATTTTGATTCTTTTTTTGTTTATTTTCAGAATTTTATTTAGTTTCATGTTTAAGAGTTGTATTTATTTTTTTAATTTAATTTTGAAAAGAAAAATTATTTGAAATCATTTTAATAGCAAACGTTAAATAACAAGTAACCTGGTTGTTTAAAAGCAAGCCGGCAACATTGCAAAGATGATGCAGTACGACAGCTGATCTCTACTGTGTTTACTTCGTTTTTTTGTATACTACAAATAGAGATATACGGAAATATACAATACTTCATATCGCTAACGTTATGAAATATACTGGATACAAAAATTTTCTATATTAAAAATTTGATGTCAGGAAATATAGCAACATCGGCAACGTCGACGGATGAAGTGACATGACGTTGACCAGTAGTTTCCGGAAATTCCATAGAGAGCCTACAAGATTGACCTACTACTGTTTCTTTATTTACTCAATAAAGAATACCAATTATTGAAACAAATAAGTTTGACTTTCGTTAATATTGAAATTGCAATTGCTGTTCATTACATGTGACAATGTTTTAGTTGAGCAGGTTTGGGATCGATTAATTAAATAGTTTGATGAAACGTCAACAAACATTTCATTATTTACATTATTGACTATACTTTGAACATTTTTTTCTCATTTCAGCAGATATATTCCGGGCCTCCCCCGTGTATTTTAATTTCAAATGAAAAATTTAACATTTCCTTCTAAATTTATACATTTCAATTGAAAATCAAATGTTACTCTTTACTTAAACGTTTACTCGCCTTTAATAAAATAATGGACTACTTTATCAGTTTTGTCAACGAGACATCACGGAGTTATTGAACAGCAATTTTTCGCATTGTAGAGGCGGTGCGACTCGAAAACATGCTTGTGGATACACGACGAGCAGATGCCGCGCGGACGTCGAAAACGATGACAATGCCGCCGCGTCAACAATCTAGTAGGCCTCTGTGCGAAAATGAACGACGATCTGGATCAGATCAATTCCTATTAGCTGGTTTTCCACCAATCCGATTAACCCCCGATTATCAGCTGGTAGAAATAATTCCGATCTACATTGCGAAAAGAACTAATGATAACGGCTTAAATAGTCAAAATGGCTACAGAAAAAAATTCGTATACAAACCATATCACACATTCGCCGGTTTATTTACTTTGTTATTTGTCGTTAGAGCTGGTATACGCTTAATTTGGTTGATTAATATTAAAGTGTATGGATAGGCTGAATCTGGATGAGGGTGAGTCTATTTTCCGTAATTTCATCACCACACTACTTAAATAATAGAGACCGATTATGATTAATTTGATAAAAACGAGACATTTATCATTTTCATGTGAATGTTATTTCAATTAGATACACCTATAGGGAAGATATCAGATTTAGAATTCTTTGTTTCTAGTTGCATCATGACTCAGACATTCATGGCCCAAACCAGCTACAGGTAAGTAAGGGTCCTTTTCATTTGGGGCTATGATAGCACACTATCAGATTTTAGCAAAACAGACGAGTATGGATTCGAAAGATCTGGGAGTTTTGATTATGCAAGCTACACCTCCTTTATGTCTCAATATATGTTAATTTTGACAAGAAGAGCTCAAAGATGGAATGCAGTATTTAGTGGTCGAAATTTTAGGAAAAGTAATATTTTGAAGAGGTTTATTCGTAAGGGAATTCCTTCAAATTTACGGTCAACCTGCTGGATGGCTGTTTCTGGAGCTGAAAGGCTTAAAAGTCAATCTGTTTCTTATCCTCAATTAAAGCTTTGCAGCAATAACAGGCACATATTGGAGGCCATTGAAATTGATCTACCCCGTACTTTTCCTGACAATATATTTTTCTTTAATCAAGAAAACTTGCCAAATATGTTGTACCATGTGTTGGCAACGTTTGCTCATCAGAATCCTGAAGTCGGTTACTGTCAGGGCTTGAATTACATAGCGGGTAATTTTATTACTTAGTTCATATTCATTGTATTAAAAAATTCCATTCTGAACATGTTGACTGACTGCATTTTAGGTCTAATTCTTTTGGTTACCAAAGACGAAGCAATAGCATTTTGGTTATTAAAAACGTTAGTTGACGAAATATTACCCAAATACTATGTTAAGACTATGTCAGGCCTTCTTACTGACTTTGATGTCCTTGATGAATTAGTAAGAACATCAGATCCTGTGGTACATAGGTAAGAAATTAAAAGTTATATGGATGAATAAACTAGATGGTTGAAATACAACAGTTTTTAATTTCTTAGGCACGTTCTAAACGTAGGCATGCCATGGGCTATGGGAACAACAAGATGGTTTGTTTGTTTATATGTTGATGTACTTCCAACAGAGACTGTACTTCGAGTATGGGATTGTTTATTTTTTGAAGGCTCCAAGATACTATTCAGAGTGGCCTTAACTTTAATTAAGATACATAGAAACCTAATTTTACAAACTAGTGACCTAAGTGATTTAACGGCTGTGTTTAAAAATATGAAAAGTCATCCTCGAGTTATCAACTGCCATGAGTTTATGAAGGTTAGTATTCAGTCAGGGAATATTTCTTTTTTTTACTATTCTTTATACAGTATGTTACATTTAACCTGGAATATGAAAATATTTCAAATACTAAGCATTCCATAAAAAATGTTTAGTATTAAAATTTAATGTCCCCTCTGAGGGGAAAATGTATTGGTGTTAAAGTCGATTCCCCTCTACCCTCCGTGTGGGCGGGGTAGGGGTTAACAAAATTTAATTCGCATGTTAAATGGCAATCTCCAGTTTAAAAAAATGTGTAGGCCAAAAAAATTCTATGGTAATAAAATATAATAAATAAACAATAAGGTAAACAAATAAAACGTTTACTTTTAAGTATTCTGTTAATATTGCTTCATGATGGAATATTTGACTGTAGAAGAGAAAATCAAAACGGTTTTGGTGTATGGAGAAACTGGTAGGCATTTAGATAATGTGGTCAATCTCTACGCTCAGCGTTTTCCTGAAAAACCACGATCCCGACTTCATCGTATGATTAAAAAATTTATTAATGAAGGGACTGTAAATCAGAAGAAAAGAAATCATCCAGTTACTGTATGTGGAGAAAGCAATCAAATTGTAGTTCTAGGTGCTATGGCTTTTAATCCCCAATTGAGCACAAGAGAAATATTAGGATTATCAGCAATTTCTCATATGAATGTGTGGAAAATGTTAAGGATACACAAGTTTTATTCTTATCCTACCTCTTTACACCAAGAGCTTTTTGAGAAAGATTTTCAAAATCGTTTAAACTTTTGTGAACATTTGAACAGGTAGAACGAACTCCAATTCTTTCCGTTGTGTATTATTTTCTGACGAGTCATCGTTTACAAATCAAAGTACAGTTAATAGGCATAACATACATTACTAGAGTGTTCAAAATCCTCATTAGTTTTAACAAGTTGAACACAAGTGTCTTTGGACTGTCAACGTATAGTGTGGAATATTTTGGAAAATGAACTGCTCATATTACTCTAGAACTTAAATTTAGAAGTGCATCAGAACATGTGGTTTCAACATGACAGTTGTCCGGCTTACTATTCTACGGTGGCATAGGAAGTTCTTAAGCGTAATTTTAATGGTCCATGGCGCGATAAATCTGGTCCGGTGAATTGGTTTGCTAGATCTCCAGATCTTACTTCACTGGATCTCTTTTTGTAGGGATATCTTAAAGTTCAGGTTTATAAAAAAATACCGACTATACGTGCGGATATGATTCTGTAAATTATAACCGTTTGCACCAATATTTCAGAACACACACTTCGTAGATGTGAAGAGTCCTTTAAAACACTGATAAATAAGTGCATTGAAGATTTAAGGACACTATTTTGAATATTTTCTTTAAATAAAGGCTATACAAAAATTCACGTTTTATATATTATTAATTTTAAAGCAGATATCATCAAACCTTTCGATAAATCGTAAGTGAAAGTAAAATTTAATTTTGTTAATTACAATGTTTTCTAGCATGAATCGAAAAAAATATTTCAGACAAATTTTTCTTATTTTTTGTCGTATTATACGAATTTGTGAAAAAAATAGGGGTTGCCGTTTGAAATAAAAAAGCTAACCCTCACCCCGCCCGCACAAAGAGTGGAGGAGAATCGACTTCAGCACCAATACATTTTCCTCCCAGAGTGATTAAAGTTTGATACTAAACATTTCTTTATAGGATGCCTCTAGTATTCGAGATATTTCGATATTCCAGGTTAAATGTTACATCCTGTATATATTTTATTTGTTTGCTTAATATTTTTTTTAGGATATATTTGAGATACCGGGTAGTTTACCAGGCAGTAAAATTTTAAAGTTGAGGGCTAAGTATCACCGAGATTGACGCATGTTCGTTACCAAAAACCATTTTTGTTCACATTTCAAAATTCTAGTCAATTGTATTATAAAGCCCATGTATACGATACTGGAAAAAACTACTGGGGTACTGAGAAATGCGTGTTTTATTGCACATTGGATATATTCCCTGCACATCTAAATATTTAAAACAGATATCTGTTTAATCGCTTCGTTTTTATCTTGGTTGGTCATTATGGTAGCAAATTCTCAGGAAACAAAAAAAAAAATACAAAGAGTAAATGGATGGTTAGAAAACACAGGAAGTTTAGTTCAATTGATGATGAAATAGTCTAATGTTAGTCATACAGTGGGATATTTGACACCTCTAGAAGAAATTTTAGGATTGCTAACGAATGTTTAAAAGTATTTCTAATTGAGAAACACATATAGTCTACCTTTACCATATAATATACAATTAAAGAACATTTATATTAAATTCTAATTTAAACATTCAACAATAATCGTTTCCACATGAATAATTGACCAATTTTATATGAATTTAATGTGAAAAACTGTTCGGAAACAATTTTATGAGGGAATTGCTTAGCAGCGCATTCCGATAGATGGTGCTGAAGTTTTTTTTACTTCAAGTGACCACTGACAGTTGACACTAAATAAACTTTTGATTATTTTTTTAGCAGAGAAAATTCATCCACCACGTGTCAAGAAAACTTTGAAAGTATTTCAATAAATCCAAAACTTTTGTGTTTGTTACTTGCAATTATTCCATTTTCCATTCTCTTATTCTTCATCAATCACGAATAGGAACCAAATCAATCAGTTTAAGTAATAAACAAAAATTTTATTCAAGTTATTGCATAACTCTCATTGAAATAACTCTTCCAAACATTTCTCCCTTATTACTTGAATATTCTCCAACCCAGGTGAACTTGGATGATGTACAGGTGAATTATTGTTCAAGCAAAGTGAAGCAACTTCCGGTAGAACCGGAGAAATAATCGCTGAATATACGTTGGTTTGTGAGGAAATCAAGCGATCTAGAAATAACAATTATATTGCAGGGTTGTGCAAAAAAATTTTTCTTTAAAACTTACCATCGCTATCAGGTAATTGAGATGTTGGACTTGATACAGGAACTTTTGCAGAGCAAATCATTTGCAGCTGCCCCACATCAGTCGAACCATTAATAGGATTTTCGCGTTGTATAAAGTTTATACTGCCAGTATCATAATCAACAGACATAATGCACTTTTTAGTTGCATTTGCGAGCTTTTGAGTCTCACAATCGCTTTGAGGTAAATTTGAGTTTTTGAGGCTCAACTGAGCGTCGCTTTCATTAACTTTGATAACCGACCCTGGGGGGTTCATAGGGCATTTATGGGATTTCTGGCTGACTTTGTATCTGAAGCTTTTATTGCACGCAGTACATTTGTAGGGCATGACACCGGTATGAATCCGCATATGAACTAAGTAAGATACGCGTTGCCTGAAACGTTTTCCTAAAATTCATTTTGTCACATCAAGTTAATAAATAAATTAGGAAACAGACCGCAAATTTCACATCCGAAAGGGCGTTCCCCCGAGTGGATTCGGGCATGGTTTTGCAGGGTGGAATGTTCCTTGAACGCTCTTCCGCACTCAGGGCAGACATAAGGCTTCTCTGATGAGTGATAGAGCATATGTTTGTGGTAGGATTGCTGGAAGGTGAAGGATTTGTTGCAGATGCTGCAAGAATATGGCATCTCCCCTATATTATATAGATCATCCCATAATATCCTATTCAAATCGAGAAACATTTAGCCTACCAGTATGCAATCTTTTATGCTTCTTTAGGAAGTATTTCGTGGTGAACATTTTCGCGCAGACATCGCAAGTCCACTGCTTACATTCATGTGGCTTACCACCACCTAAAACCATCGAATTTTATCATGAAACAACAATCTTTAAAATCACCTTTGATTTCATCAGATTCAGCACCATCTTCAGTGTAACAACCATTGTTGGTGAGCAAGTGGGGAGGTAAATTAATATGGGTATTGAAGCCGTAATGAGCCACCTAGAATCGCAACCACTAAGCCCCGGTAATAATCATGAAAATAGAGCACAAACCCTCAGATGGACCATGAGACTCCCCCTCATTCTAAACCGTTTACTGCACAAGTGACAATGATAACTATACTTTCCGGTCTTCTCATCTGGAGAGGTTTGATGTAACAGTTTTTGATGCATTTCCAGGATATTTTTGTCTGTGAAGGTAAAGCTGCATATATCGCAGCTGATAACCTCGTCAGGTGGTTTTTGAGGGGTGCCTTCTGAGGGGCTTAGATGAGCCTTTGGTACTGTAAACTGGATCTAAAACGTATCTTTAATGTTCACAAATGCAAAACTCACATTTTCATTGCAAATTTTATGAATGCTCCTATCAATCTCCTCCTTCACAGTTTCATGATCCTCCTTGCTCTGACTTATAACGCATATTTGCCTTTTATCCGCAGCTTCACTCACGTGTCCGAATAAATGTATGGTCAGCTTATCCAAGCCTCGTAAAGATTCCTGGCATACCGGACAGGTCAAGGGGGCAGTTGCCACGTTAATCAAAGTAGTCCTTAAGGAGTCCACACCTTCGAAGTGCGGTTTGGAGCACAAAGGACACGACAATAACATTTTTTGGGGGGATTGTTGTTAATGCTAAGTGCAGCAAAACTTCTTGTGAAACGCGAGATTCTGTTTATTAATTTTCTAGTCTATTTTTAAGCCTAATGGGAACGGGCAGGCTTACGGAGGCTTGGGGGCTATATTTAGGAGCTTGAATTTTGGATTATTATTTTGCCAAGTTTTTTGTTTTGGCTGTGGCTTGGGAATGAAGCATTGGGACCACTTGTGCCATTTACGAATTAGATGAATTGTCAGATTCAAGATACATATCAGGGGTTTCAGCTTGGGCTTATAGAATATTTATTGAGGGCCATTGCTCTACAAATTCTTGAAATATCGATGCTTAATTCTTGAAAAAAATCAGGTTTTATATATACAAGGTGAATTTTAAGTAAGGGTTTTTCTTTTAATACGGCATAGACCTTAGAAAACTAAGTAAAATCTTTATTTAATGTTTTTTCGAAATCTAAAAGACAACCGAAATATGCGCATATGGAAAAAAGTAAAAAAAAGTATGAGCGTTTTTAAATAACTAAGTTAATAATAAGATAATCCGCGAGATCTCCAGATCTAAATCCATGTGATTTTTATCTGTGGGAGTTATATGAAAAGTTTGCCGTTTACGACGAGATACGTTTTATTTTAGCTCTAGTACACCACTGCTTTTTTATTACAGCAATATACTCGTAGTTCACGTTTGAGAATATCTCTGGTTTCATTAGAAGGGTTCATAAAACTATTTTTAATCAGGAATTTTCACAAGAAAACGTGAAATATTCATTAACGTACTATGTCTCAATAAAAAAGCATTTATTGAACTTTTGCATGGCCTTTAAGTCTGGCTCTGATGATTATCACATGGATCTGTAATCTTTAATATGGCGAGCTATATCCCAAATAAGATATTTGATCGCTCACCTTCATTATTAAAAATGTCGAAAAAAAGAATTTTGTTCATTTTACGATAGCCTTGACCCCTAGAGTACTTGACCTCCTTGATTTTTATCAAACGGTTTAAGAAATTTTAAATTTATATTTAAACTTTTGGAGGGAAAATGACAGAAGTTTATTAGTGCCCTATATCCAGGACCAGCCTTATGGGGGGGCGAAGTTAGGCGACGGCCCGTGGCGCCAGGCTTGCTAAGTCCGGCCCTGCTTATATCCCAAAATTGGCTTTCCAACCAAAACCTTCCAGTTATGGCATTATGACGCATTTCATTGAATCACTACGCCCTTGATTATTATCACTAACATCAAAATTGCCTCCTGTATCTCAGGAACAAAAATAGATATATACACAACCCCGGTTCCATCGATCACACAACACCAGTGGCTATAACAACCCCCATTTTTCATTTCAACTCCTTTCTGCCTTCGTTAGTGAACCATGGAGATATTAACCAAAGAAAGTTGTTACTAGTGTAGCCTAATATGACTTACGTGGAAGAGATACTGCGTAAATTGGGCTGGAATGATGGTTTTCATATACCAGTGGCCAATGCTGAAAACCAAGCATTGGAACAAGAGCTCGCAAAGCTGACAATGCAGAAAATCAAGTCCAAAGTTGCGTGGGAGAATACTTGCACTCGACTAGAGAATTTAAGGGATCATTTCAAATTTGTGAATCAGGAGAATGACTACACCCAGGTGAGAATCTCAATATAACAACTCAATAAACCCAAAAACGTACTTTAAAGAAACTTATAACTGCCCACAAACAACAATATGATAGTGAGGCCAATCAATATCAATCGCTCAAGGGGGAGAAGAGCAAAATGGAACAGGATATTGGGAAGGTCAAGAAACATATTAAATTCCTGGAAGAAGAGAAGGAAGCTAAGAGGAAAAAGCTGGAAAAAGCTGTCATTAAGGTCTAATAAAACTCATATCCCCCATGGTACTAATAATGATATCTTTCTTCAGGTTGATAGAATAAAACAAGAAACGGGCTGGGACATTGAAGCCTTAAAAGCATGGGAAGAAGCATTGAAAAAAAGGGACGATGACAATGAGCTGATTCAAAAGTTCTCTAAAGAAGATGAGAGAAGGTTTAGCGGGCTTGAAGCAAGAAGAGCCTTTCTGCAAGGAGAGTACGATTCTAAGAATTTAATTTTAGGCAAAATGGTGTGCGATTTGCATAGCTGCGATATGATTATTGAGAGAACTGGTAAGTATGATTTTGAGCTATTGAACAAATAAATGGAATTTAAAAATTCGGAAGAGCAACTGACTTTATAACTCATCGTTTTTAAAATACAGATAGCAACAAGGTATATTTAGGATATTTTATTAAGTACAGTACGCCTTGTTCATCCTTTTAAGAGCCTATTCTCTTCTTAATTTTCCATTTCATCTCCATAGTCCCTCTCCCTCAATCTCTCCACTTCACAAACCTCTAATCACTCCTTATCTTCTTCCCTTAATTATTGCCCTCTTCTTTATTTTATATTATTGCATCACTATCTCTCATACCTCACAATCTCTTTCTCCTCACTAGGCAAAGCAATAAAGCAGCAAATCGACGAAAGGGAGTCTCTAATCAAGCAATGGAAGGACTCAGTAAAAATGCTACAACAAAGGGATGCGGAGATTGAAACTGGACAGGAGCGAATTTTAGAGGCTGATGAGGTGTTGAAGAAGCAAAACGAGCACATAGAGGAGGAGAATAAGATGTTAAGCAACCAGCAAAGGAATAATCATGAATTGGAGCTGGAAATTGAGAAACTGAATGCTTCGAGTTCAGGACTGAAAGGAGAATTGAGTGATTTGCAGCAAAGCCTTTTCGCTATTGGGAATGAGTGCCAAGCTGTGAAAAGGGAGGTTACAACTTCAGCGAATAACTTGGAGAAATTGAGGATCCAAAATCGATTGCTTGATAATAAAATTGATCAAGAAGAAAGGTTAATTTAGTGTTTTTCTGGGCATAAATGAACGATTCTAGTCCTTCTTTGGGTTTTAGGAGATGCATCAAAGGCCGGCAAGACACAGAAGCGATTCAAGAGAAAATCAATGAGATGAAGAGTAGCAATGTATCATCAGCAGAACGAATAAAAAAAATCCAAAAGATGATTGAAATGGTAGAAAAAGAGTGCGCAGTGTTAATCTCTGATACTGAAAAAATCAACAGCAACCTGTTTCGAACTGATCAACAACTAAAAGATCAACAGGCACTGGGAAAAACCTTGGAGACTCAGATCAACAATACCTATTGCATATCTAACAAATTGCGCAAACATATAAGGGATGATAAGAAGATTTTGGAGAAACTCAAAGAGTCCGTTTACGACATGGTAGAGATAGCTTGTATTAGTTAATAACTTGTGAGTTTAAGAATTACTCATTTAGCAATTCAGAATCGACGAACTCAAGCAGCGGCTTTGCAAGTTGGAGGGTTCACATAAGTCCAATAAGCATGCAGATGAGAGGGAGGAGAAGATCAAAGAATTGGAGAAAACTTTGGCTGATCATATGGAGGTACAACATACCCTGCAGCGACAAGTAGACAGATTGCAAGATGAGATGAGGAAATTGTCTAACTTTATTGATCTTGATCGGGAGCAGATCGACATCGTGAAAAATCAAGTAGAAACTAACCTTATGATCTACGATATCGGTAAGTGTGTACGAGTTTACGTGTCAATCCTTATGGCTAATGGGTTGTTAAAATTTTAAGCAAATCGGTAAACCCATATACATATTTTTTATTAACAAAAATGTCGAAATATTGACCTAAATTAATGGCTGAATTATCGAGGTTGTCGCTTGTAGAGGTCAAATCTTAACCACGATTTCTACATAGAAAAATAATTGAAATTTGTTACATACGTTATATCCCAAAAATGTTTCGGAACAGAAATACAGTGTGTTAAATTGTCAAGAAGAAAATTACAAATTTATTAATTCCTCATAAACCCCTCTGTATATTTTATTGCAATTTTCTAAGCGTTACTCAGATCAAACAACTGATTTTTTAGAGTAAAATATAATGTTTTGTTTCAATAATAGCGCGCGGACGGTCACCATCTTTAATATATTTAACGAAAAATAACGTACGACACCGATTTTTCTCGAAATAAAAATTACATTTGAAGTTTGCGTAGTTGCGAATAATAAAGATATCTAAAATTTTTTATTTTGTAAACGCACCGTTTTATAGTAAAAAAATAAATATCGTCTTAATGTATCTGCAGTTAATTTTTTTAAAATTGTTATCTTAAAAATAATGTTGAGACAATTCTCATTTTTTTAAATAAAATATATATAATAATTACTTTATTATAATAAAATAATAAATAAATAAATAATTAATTAATAAGTTATTAAAAATTATTGAATTTTATAGCCATTGCTCAACGTGTAATCAATCGAGTTCGATGCGTTTTTGACATCGGCAAAAAGAATAAACTTCGAACCACCCCTAGCTCACAAACTGCTTCGTGCAAAAATAACCAACAACCTTCCTACTACAGCTAAGCAATTACAGCTAAGGTTTATTGGTAAAGACTAATGATTTACGTGCTAATATCAATAAAAACGAGATAGAGTGAGTAATTCGCCATTTTATAAGAACGATCATATTGTCTATCTTCCCCAAAGCCGAGAGGTAACTTTCTTTATTAATAAACATAACGAAAAACTTTACTTCGGATTGCGTGATTGCCACGTTGGCTTGGGTGTAACAAGACACAGGTCTTAACAATTATGTGTAGGGTGTCTCAAATAAGATGTTATATTTCTTTATCTCGGAAAATACATATAATGTATGTATATGTAAGATTTCGGTATCGTTATTGAAAGAAAAAAAATAAAACAAAAGCAAGTTTTGAGGTACTTCTTTACTTGTCAAGAGTCAAAACCGGAGTGCCCCCCGATACACATGCCTTATCCACCCCCGAGCGCACCCCTCTCTTTTTTAAGAGCATTGATAAGCCACATTTCAGGCCTTTTCCCACGATTCCCTGACCCATCATCAATTTTTCTCTCGCCTATGTTAAGGAATTCATAAACAACCCTCTATCGTTTTCTCACGCTTATCTTAGAAGTAATTTACGGCTAACCCCCATGTCATTCTCACATGGTATTACTTGATGGTCTTAACATAAGCGAGGAATGCTCACATATATAATATACAGGGTGTCCTCAAATTGCGTGGCCAAAATGATACCGCAGATTATTTAAGTAAAAATAAGTCGATTTAACTAAATTTGCCTCAGTCCAAAAGTTGATAATCACGGAGTTACAGGGTGTTGAAGTTGAAAAAATAAATCGCATTTTCTTTAATATCTTTCGATTCCTTTTAGCTAATTTCAAGAAATTTCGTATCTGAGGGTGTTTTAGAATGCGAAATTCGAATTTATAAACAATTTAGTTGTATTTTCTAGAGGGCACCACAAGCGACCATAGGGGACATTTAAACCTCTGCAACTTTTTTGAACCATAGTGTATGTCATTTTGGTATTGAAAAATCTTTTTTCCTACCTTTTATACTTAGAAAAGGTATACTTTATTGAAGTCGCTAGAAGCAACGGTTTCTGAGAAAAACGCATATAAAGCTGATGATGCATGTAAATTAACTTAAAATTATTCCCGTTCAAAAAAAAGGGTTCAAGTTTTTTGAAAACAATTATTACTAAAGATAAAACAAAAATAATAATAATAGTTTTCCGATTTGGAATTCTACGAAAAGGGTATTTTTCCTTGTAAACTCGTACACTTTTTTGACCGTTGCAACGGCAAAGTCCATAGGTTAACAGCATATCCACCATTTCAGAATACGTGAAATTATTAGCCATAGTTATGGCTATTAATCAACAGTGTAATGTGCCGGGTTGGAATAACTATACGCGAGTCAAAAATATAACACTTTATTAACTTCTCGATAATACAAGAGCGGGAGCGAGGCGTAAAGACCCTTTTTATGTAAGTGTTTTGTGAAGATGAGTCGTGAAGGTTTCTGCTGGACTATCTCTTAACTGCTTGACTGCCCTATTTATATAAATGATATCTACGTGGACTTTGCCAAAGTACATCAATAAGGGTAGTTTGAACCTTAAACAGTACTGAGACTTTGAGTCTCAGCTAATTACAATTTGATGGGTTGCTTATATTAGACAAAGGAATTGTGTTTCTACGTAGACATACATTCTAATTAAGTTCTAATATTGTCCTTAGGTTTCCATGAGAAAATAGTACAAGAAATAATGTAAGAGGTTAATACATGTGAGCTTTCATATAGAAGGTGATACGGGGTTGGATATTAATTCATTTAAGGCAAGAGCAATAAACCTGTTATCTTACAAGGATGGAGCTACGTCTTATCCTTGGGCATATGTGGTATGTCACCGACACCTAAGAGTGCCCATTGGAGATTGACTAAACTTGTACTAGTTAAAGTAGATCGTTGCCTTGAAAGATAAAGAGGGTTTGTTTATCATATGGGGGTGTGAAGAGAATGACTAAGGGATGTAAGCGTGGGAAGAATGTAGAAGGTTTAGCGATTATCTTTTGAAGATAAACAGATGCGCGGGGATGTCTCCGCCACCTTGTATGAGGGGGGCATTCTTTTCCCAATCTTGGTCGAATAAAGAAGTCTTGCTTAAATTCGTGTTTTTTTTATTTTTTTAAGAAGGAAATATTTTTTTCTTACATCAGAAGTGGGATAATCTCACGTAAAGTGCCATCGAGACGTAAATCGGTCGCGACGTGAACTATACCGTGTAAAAATACGGCTTGACGAATCTGAAGTGCTGTGAGTTCACGCTGAGTGCAAATATGGAAGAGTTTGTGAAATTGTTAGCAGAATCCGTGAAGTCATTGCAGGACAAAAATAAAAGTGCAGTATCGACGTCCGTGTCCATCCCGATTTTCGACCCTTCATCGGACGTCCACAATGCTAGAAAGTGGTGTCTTGAGATAGAGAAATTGGGGACCCTGTTTGATTGGACGGACTACGAGTTGCTGACGAGGAGTACCCCCAGCCTCAGAGGTGAGGCCGCCGAATGGTTTGCGACGTGGGAACCAGATGAGAGAACGTGGGAAGGTCTAAAACATGAACTATGTAGTGTTTTTCCGACAAAAAAGAACTTAAGTGAGAAATTGCGGAGAGCCAGTCTCTTCACTAGTGATTTGGCAGGTTCATACTGTGAGTATGCCAGGAAAAAATTATCCTTGCTCAAATCTTTAAATGTCAATTTAACCGAAAGTCAATATTTGGAAATCATTATTGGGGACATTGACGATGTCCAAGTCAAAACGGCTGCCTTCAACAGTAAGATTAATAATGTCAGCGAATTATTAGATCTTCTGGCGAATTATAATAAAAATAACCGTAAATCCGATTCCGGTAAACTTAAAAGGAATTATCCGTTCGATTTAAAAGTTCGACGAAACTCTGATGCTAAGTTGTGTTTCATTTGCAATGATCCAGGACACCTCAGTCGTGCCTGTCCAAAAAGAACAAGATTTGGTCATTCTGTAGATAATGTTAAGGGTAAATTCCTAGATAGAAGTAAGCTTACCTGTAGTTTTTGCCATAAAACGGGGCACAGGGTTGATGACTGTTTTCAGAGAAAACGGGAGCAACCGTCCACCTCTCGTCAGGTGAACTTTTTTTGCGCGAACTTAGACAAGAATTTCTGCACCCAATTTAAAATCCAAGATGTTTCGGTTAATTGCTTAGTAGATACCGGTGCTGAGTGCAGTTTAATATCGGAAAAATTATTAAGCAGTTAAACTGTAACTTGGAGCCAACCTTTCTAACCTTGCATGGCATAGGGGCGTCCTCTGTAGTTGTAAACACGAAAACGATCTTAAATATAGAGAGGGACGGCACTGCTTTCGAAACTGTTTTTTTTGTGGTTGATAGTTCCGCCATTATCCCCGACTGCATATTAGGTCGCGATTTTTTTAATCACCCCGGGGTCCAGCTTCTTACAGACGATAAGGGCACCTGTATTTATTTAAAAGATGACCGTGGGTCGTCACCTAAGGCCGTAAACACCATCTCCGTTTCGGCGGAAGTTGTGAAGACGCCCTTACGGGGACGAGATTTAGAGGATTTATTGGCATTGCTCACGAAGTATAGCCAATACATCACTACTGGAATTTCAGTGTCACCAATTGCTACCGCGAAATTAGAAATTAAATTAAAGGATGACAAAGTAGTTAACTTTCGTCCTTATCGGATGGCTCATTCTGAACGAGAAAAGGTCAAATTAATCATTAAGGAATTGCTCGAACATAATATTATACGCGAAAGCAACTCCCCCTTCGCAAGCCCCATAGTTCTTGTTCACAAAAAGGACGGGAGCACTCGTATGTGCTGTGATTTTCGGGCGCTGAATAAAATCACTGTTAAGGATCGTTTTCCCTTGCCCAGAATCGATGATCAGCTTGACCGTTTGGGTAAAAATAAGTACTTCACCACCTTGGATATGGCATCTGGATTTCATCAGATACCAATAGCCAGGTGTTCGATCGAAAAAACTGCTTTTGTGACGCCTGATGGGCACTATGAATATTTGCGAATGCCGTTTGGTCTCTCGAACGCACCGGCTGTTTTTCAGCGGGCGATTTGTGGCGCTCTAGGTGATTTAAGGGATAAGGATGCCATGGTTTACTTAGACGACATACTTATTCCTTCAATGACCATACCTGAAGGCTTGGGAAAATTATCTAGAGTTTTGGATTGTCTCACGGAAGCAGGTTTTTCGTTAAATATCAACAAGTGTAACTTTTTTGTAAAGCAAATCGAGTATTTGGGCCAGGAAGTTTCTGAAGATGGTATACGGCCAGGGAAAAATAAGGTGAACGCCCTCTTGAGAGCCCCTGATCCATGCAATGTCAAGCAAGTGAGGCAATTTATGGGTCTTGCTAACTATTTTCGTAAATTTGTTCCGGAACTGGCGGCACGTACGGCCTGCATCACGAAATTGACAAAGAATAACGTGCCTTTTGATTGGGGGGATGAGCAAAAAATCGCGAAATCTTATGTTTGCGCCTTCCTTAGTCAGAGGCCTCTACTAGCCGTTTTTGATCCGACTTTGGGAACAGAACTCCATACAGATGCTAGCTCAGTGGGTTACGGAGGCATCCTCTTTCAGAAACACGACAATCAATTGCGAGTGGTTGCTTACTTTTCTAAAAGAACATCGAGCGAGGAGTCAAGTACCACTCCTACGAGCTGGAAACCCTGGCGGTATATTATGCCATTAAACATTTCCGGGTTTATTTACTTGGCACGAAGTTCAAAGTCGTAACCGATTGTAATTCTCTTAAGCTATCCCAAAACAAAAGGGAGTTAATACCGAGAGTAGCCCGATGGTGGTTATTTTTACAATCGTACGATTTTGAAATTGAATATCGCAAGGGAAAATATATCCAACACGTGGACTACTTTAGTAGGAACCCCATTGTTGAGGTCATTGACCCCGAGCTCGTAAGAATTCAGGCTGTGACCACGGACAATTGGTTAAAAAGGGCCCAAAGAAAAGATCATGAAACCCAGGGCATTATAAGCAATCTAAACGACGGGAAACTCACGACCGACTATTTTTGTCAAAACGAGTTGTTATTTAGAAAAATTAACCCTGGTCGAAACCCGCCTATTTACCGCGCTTTTATACCCAAGGGTAGCCGTTTAGGATTACTAAGATTATTTCACGACGAACAATGCCACATCGGCCCCGACAAAACTCTAGCTAAAATAAACCACTATTTTTGGTTTCCTGGGATGGCCAAGTTCGTAAGAAAATATTGCAACCATTGTTTGAAGTGCATTATTAGCAAAAATCATACTGGTCCTAAACAGGCGCATCTGCACCCTATTGATAAAAGACCGATACCATTTCATACGGTCCATGCCGATTGTGTGGGTCCGTTCCCAACCTCGGCCGAGGGTTATAAGCACTTATTACTTTTGGTTGACTCTTTTACGAAATTCTTATTTTTGGTACCACTTAAGACCTTGTCAGGTACTGAGATGTGCAGTGCCATGACCTTGTACTTAAATATGTTTGGTATCACGCGAAGACTGATCTGCGATAGGGGTACCAATTTTACTGACAGTTTAGTTCAACGATCACTCTCGGAACTGGGTATTCAACAACATTTTGTTGCCAAAAGTGCTCCACGGGGCAATGGACAGGTGGAACGCTATGTGGGAACAGTCACCAACTTGCTTAGGGCGGAAATAACTAATAGAACAGAATGGCCGAATGTAATTCAAAAATTGCAAAATACATTGAACACCACGGTACAAAAGACAACTGGATTTTCGCCAGTGTATTTATTAACGGGGGTTGAAGGCAGTAGCTCCGATGTAAAAACCTTGACAGCGTCCTTTTCGTTGAAGGACGTCCCCAATAATTTATTAAGCGATCGAGAACTGGCATACGAACGTATGAAGAAGCAAGCGGATTTGGCGAAAAATTTGTTCGACAAGAAAAGAAGGTCAAACAAGGTATTTGTAATAGGTGACTACGTCTATCACCCTTCAGGCAATAGTCATTTGGCAAAATTAGACGACAGGTATGAGGGACCATTTGAAATAACTCAAGTTCTCCCTAATGAAAGGTATGCGCTGAAAAGTCTTGCGTCAAATCGAAAACGAATTGTGGCCAAGGACATGATCAGATTATGGCCTGATGATTTATCGGACAATGCATGATTTACTTACTCTTATTTTTGTAAAGCTGTTGGAAGCGGGACGCTTCGCAACCAGTGTTTAGTTGTTCTGTTGAAAGCGGGACGCTTTGCAGTTCATATTTTAGTGTAGGGTTGTTGGAAGCGGGACGCTTCGCAACCAGTGTTTAGTTGTTCTGTTGAAAGCGGGACGCTTTGCAGTTCATATTTTAGTGTAGGGTTGTTGGAAGCGGGACGCTTCGCAACCAGTGTTTAGTTGTTCTGTTGAAAGCGGGACGCTTTGCAGTTCATATTCAGTTAGTATCTTTTTACTTTTGTAAAGTTGTTGGAAGCGGGACGCTTCGCAACTAATGTTAGTTGTTCTGTTAAGAGCGGAACACTGTATAGTTCCTGTTCTTTATTGTAGTGATGTTAGGGGTGGCACGCTTTGTAATATGTGCTTTTGTTGTCATGTTGGAAGCTGTAGCTCTTCGCACTCTGTAGTTTCATTAATACCTAGTTTTAAGTTCTCTGTGTATTACTTTTTGTTGATAATTGTTAAGGAAATTCGAGAACGAATTTGGTGTCAGGATTGGCCGTGTGAACTTTCATATAGAAGGTGATACGGGGTTGGATATTAATTCATTTAAGGCAAGAGCAATAAACCTGTTATCTTACAAGGATGGAGCTACGTCTTATCCTTGGGCATATGTGGTATGTCACCGACACCTAAGAGTGCCCATTGGAGATTGACTAAACTTGTACTAGTTAAAGTAGATCGTTGCCTTGAAAGATAAAGAGGGTTTGTTTATCATATGGGGGTGTGAAGAGAATGACTAAGGGATGTAAGCGTGGGAAGAATGTAGAAGGTTTAGCGATTATCTTTTGAAGATAAACAGATGCGCGGGGATGTCTCCGCCACCTTGTATGAGGGGGGCATTCTTTTCCCAATCTTGGTCGAATAAAGAAGTCTTGCTTAAATTCGTGTTTTTTTTATTTTTTTAAGAAGGAAATATTTTTTTCTTACATACATATATGTCAGATCTTCCAAACTCGTAGAGAAACAAAAACACAAGTTTAGGTGATACTTCTTTATTTCTCTAGAATCGGGAATCGAATGAATCCCTTTTTGATGCGTGAGGGTCACCCCGGGTGCATCTGCTTTTCTTCCAAAAAGCCTGTCACCATACCTTCCACATTCTTCCCACGCTTACATCCTTTAATCATCTTATTCGCACCTCCATATGTTTTTAGGCGAGATGATAAACAGACCTTTATCTTTACCACGAATGATCTATTTTGACTAGTACAAGTTTAGTCCATTTCTAATTTACAATGGGGCACCAGTAGGTGCCTGTGACATTCCGCACATGTCCAAGGATAAGTTACAATATTATGGGACAACATGTTTTTTGCATTTACATTAAATAAGTTGATAAGTAACCCCATATGGCTTTCTTTATGAAAGCTCACACGGCCAATCCTGACACAAAATTCGTTCTCGAATTTTATCCTTACTAAAACCTATAGTAAAAACATTATCATTTTATATTGCGAAGACTACGCCATTTTAACAATTTACAAAATATTAATTTTAATTGCAAAGAGCACGTCATTTCAACGTTTAGGTACTCATGACCTAACGCAAAGAGCACGTCTTTCAACAATTCTCAAAGTATTAGTTTCAATTGCAAAGAGCACGTCATTTCAACGTTTGGGTACTCATGACCTAACGCAAAGAGCACGTCTTTCAACAATTCTCAAAGTATTAGTTTCAATTGCAAAGAGCACGTCATTTCAACGTTTGGGTACTCATGACCTAACGCAAAGAGCACGTCTTTCAACAATTCTCAAAGTATTAGTTTCAATTGCAAAGAGCACGTCATTTCAACGTTTGGGTACTCATGACCTAACGCAAAGAGCACGTCTTTCAACAATTCTCAAAGTATTAGTTTCAATTGCAAAGAGCACGTCATTTCAACGTTTAGGTACTCATGACCTAACGCAAAGAGCACGTCTTTCAACAATTTTTTTTTTTTTTTTTTTAGGTGATAAATCTAAGTTTTTATCAACTAATAAAGCTCATACGGACATCCGTTGAACAGAACACTTGATAGCGATAACATAACTACAAAAATATTACAAGGGACAAACCTATAAGATACAGTAATATCAAGAATTATTAAATAATTATTAAATAGAAGAAATTATAAAATTATTATCAATATACTACTGATACTTCCTCTTCGAATTCGCCTGGCCATATTCGCATCATGTCTTTGGCGACAATTCGTTTGCGGTTAGTGGCTAAGTTTTTTATTTCTACGCGGTCGTTAGGCAATATCTGCAAAATTTCAAATGGACCTTCGTATCTTGAGTCTAACTTGGACAGATGTGAGTTCCCGGATGGGTGAAAAACTATATCGCCTACTTCGAATTTTTTTGTCATGCGTCGCTTTTTGTCAAATCTTTCTTTTGATTCTGATCCGTAGTGCAACGAGCGTTCATGGGCTGTTTTGCGGTCTTTGTCTAAATTTCGGTTGGTACTTATCACGGGCTTGATGGTTTCTGTCAAATTCTGAATCTCTGGGATATCTAAGGTTTGTCCTGTGAGTAGATAAAGTGGGGAAAAACCCGTTGTTTTTTGAATGGTCGTGTTGAGAGTTAACTGTAACTTTGAAAGAACGCTCGTCCATTCTGACTTGTTGCCATTTAGATCCGCCCTGAGCAAATCTAGAATTGTCGAGACGTATCTTTCAATTTGGCCATTTCCACGCGGGGCACTTTTAGCAATAAGATGTTGTGTAATTTGTAACTCTGAAAGCAACTGCTTCACTTGTTGATCAGTGAAATTGGTTCCTCTATCGCATATTAGTCGTTTAGTGTTTCCGAATATAGTTAGATAAGTCTTTAATTTCTCGCATGTCTCAGGGCCGGAGAGGGTTTTTAAGGGGATCAAAAACAGGTATTTTGTGAAGGCATCGATTACAAGAAGGACATGCTTGTAACCGTCTGGTGATGTAGGGAATGGACCAACACAGTCACAGTGTACGGTGTGGAAAGGAATGGGGATTTTATTGATAGGATGTAGCCGTCCCTGTTTGGGTCCAGTATGCTTCTTGTTCACGATACACTTTAGGCATCGATCGCAGTATTTTTTGACAAACCTAGCCATTCGTGGAAACCAGAAGTAGTGATTTATTTTAGCAAATGTCTTATCTGGTCCCACGTGAGACTGTTCATCATGGAATATTTTTAGTAACCCGAGCCTGCTTCCTTTTGGGACAAAAGCTCTGTAGATTGGTGGATTTTGGCCCGGATTTATTTTTCTAAATAAGATGTCGTTTTGGCAGAAATATTCGTGAGTCAGATAACCATCAAGCAGTTTTGATTTGATCTCGCGAGTCTCGGGGTCGCGTTTTTGATTGATTTTGAGCCAGTTGTCGGTCGTGAGGACGTTCACGGGAGCTGAGCAACTAAGTTCTTCCCGAGATTGTGGAATATTCCTACTGAAATAGTCCACATGGGGAATGTATTTGCCTTTTCGATACTCAATGTCGAAATTGAAGGATTGTAAATAAAGCCACCATCTTGCAACTCTGGGCGCTAAATCTTTCTTCTTCTGTGTCAACCTAAGCGAGTTGCAGTCGGTAACAAGTTTAAAGTTTATCCCTAATAAGTAAACACGATAATGTTTTATGGCATAATACACAGCTAGTGTTTCGAGTTTGTACGAATGGTACTTGCATTCCTCCTTCGTAGCTCGTTTTGAGAAATACGACACAACTTTTAGTTTGTTGTCATGTTTTTGAAATAGAATCGCCCCATACCCTAAAGAACTCGCGTCTGTATGGAGCTCGGTGTTTAATGTTGGGTCGAAAATTGCCAAAAGGGGGTGCTGACTTAAAAACGCGCAAACATAACTCTTGGCAATTTTCTGGTCAATTCCCCATTCGAAACTCACATCTTTTTTCGTTAATTTCGTAATGCAAGCGGTACGTGCGGCGAACTCGGGGACATACTTGCGGAAATAACCGGCCAAACCCATGAACTGTCGGACTTGTTTAACATTTTTTGGATCGGGCGCGTTAAACAAAGCGGCCAATTTCCTTTTATCAGGTCTTACACCCTCTAGAGATATTTCGTGGCCAAGATAAAGAATTCGGTTCTCGAGAAACTTACATTTATCGATGTTTAAAGTGAAACCCGCTCTAGTAAGAGAAGCTAATACCCTATCGAGCTTATCAAATCCTTCTCGTATGGTTCTAGACGGGATAATTATGTCGTCCAAATATACCAACGCGTCGGCGTCCTTAAGTTTGCCTAGCGCCTTACAAATTGCCCGCTGAAACACCGCAGGAGAGTTCGACAGCCCAAAGGGTACACGCAAGTACTCAAAATGTCCGTCCGGCGTCACGAATGCCGTCTTTTCGATCGAATTCTTGGCCACAGGGATCTGGTGAAATCCAGCCGCCATGTCTAGGGTCGTGAAGTACCCGTGTCCTCCCAGTTGGTCAATTTGGTCGTCTATGCGTGGTAACGGAAAGCGATCTTTGACGGTGATTTCGTTGAGTGCGCGGTAATCCACGCATAAACGATGACTACCATCCTTTTTGTGGACTAAAATAACCGGGCTAGCGTATGGCGATGTACTTTCGCGAATGATTTTGTTTCGCAATAGATCTTTGATAATTCCCTTAACTTTTTCTCGCTCGCTCAATGACATTCGATACGGGTTGTAATGTATTATTTTATCGCTCTTCAATCTTATTTCCATTTCGCCAGTTTTTATTGCCCCAACGGAATTACCAGTAGCTATGAAATCGCTATATTTCGTCAATAACCTTAGCAATTCATCGTATTCGCCCCCTTGTACGCCTGTCTTAATTTGTTCGGGAGAAATGCTTACATTTTGAATTGTTTTAGATTCATTCTTATCTTCCTCATCATCTAGGTAAATTTTGGTACCGCGCGAGTCAGTGCAAATTTTAACCCCCTTATAATTGAGCAAATCCCTGCCTAGTATAGCGTCTGGTTTCATAGCAGAACTTTCGACAACATAAAAGGTGATATCGAATGCAGTACCCTCTCTTTCGAGCAACAAAGCCGCCCTTCGACAAGTTGGTACTAGGTTACCACCTATACCCCTTAATATAACGAAACTTGGTTCAAAACGGCAATTTAGTTTATTAGCGACTTTCTCAGAGATGAGGCTACATTCGGCACCAGTGTCGATTAGGCAGTTTACAGTCAAATCTTGTATTTTAAACTTGACGCAAAAATCACTATCTAAGCTTACGCAGAAATAATTTATTTTCGAGAATCTCGACAAGTGGCCCCCTCTTTTATTTTTAAAAAAACACTTTTCGGGAGAATGTCCGATTTTTTTGCAGATATCGCAAGGCTTTTTAACTTCCATCGGATTTAGACCACCCGCAGTAGTAGTATCGCTCAATTTGGACGATTTCCCACAGTTTCGACTCATATGCCCAGGCTTATTACAATTATAACAAATTATCCCTTCGTCGTTCTGCCTAGGCAGATCTGGACGGGGACGTTTTAAGGATTTTCCTTGAGGCTGATGGCCTTGTTTATTGATTTGATAATTACTAAGTACATTAAGTAGCGTCGCAATAGAATCAATATTGCTATTAAAGGCTGCTGTTTTAACATGAGTGTCGGTTATGTCACCAATAACCAGCTCAATTATTTGACCAACACTTAGGTTAAAATTCAGCCCTTTCAATAACGATATCTTCTTTCGTGCGTACTCACAGTAACCCGGTGCTTGTCCGCTGGTGTACAAGCTTGCCCTGCGCAACCGCTCGCTCAGGTTTCGTCGTACAGGATAGAGCTGACAAATTTCTGCTCGAAAACTAGCCCAATCCTTTCTTGCTGGGTGCCAATTATTGTACCACTCCTTAGCGTCGCCCTCCAAAGCGCTTGCAGCTCGGCAAAGTTGTTCGAAATCAGTCCAATTAAAGGTGGTCGCCAAGGCCTGCACGTCATCACACCACCCGTTCGCCCCTACATCGCTCTTCGAGGGGTCGAAGGTCGGAATGTCCACTGGCATAGCAGGCGCCTGCAGCACAGGCACAGCTTGTTGAGGCCGTTGTTGCATTTCACGAAGAACAGCCGTCAAAACACTGGTCAATTCTTCCATGCTAGCGTACTTTTCTGCACACGAAACGCACCCACAAAACAAGCGCACTTTTCACACAAATAATTGTTTTACACGTTGTGGTATCTTCGCGAGTCTATCCCACTTCTGATGTCAGATCTTCCAAACTCGTAGAGAAACAAAAACACAAGTTTAGGTGATACTTCTTTATTTCTCTAGAATCGGGAATCGAATGAATCCCTTTTTGATGCGTGAGGGTCACCCCGGGTGCATCTGCTTTTCTTCCAAAAAGCCTGTCACCATACCTTCCACATTCTTCCCACGCTTACATCCTTTAATCATCTTATTCGCACCTCCATATGTTTTTAGGCGAGATGATAAACAGACCTTTATCTTTACCACGAATGATCTATTTTGACTAGTACAAGTTTAGTCCATTTCTAATTTACAATGGGGCACCAGTAGGTGCCTGTGACATTCCGCACATGTCCAAGGATAAGTTACAATATTATGGGACAACATGTTTTTTGCATTTACATTAAATAAGTTGATAAGTAACCCCATATGGCTTTCTTTATGAAAGCTCACATATATGATATAATAATACGTATGCGTAAGCCGGGGTGCTTTACAACAGGAAGTGAAAGAAAAAACTGATATTTAAGAAATAAATTCAAGTGTCAAAATGTCAACTAGAAAACATAGCCAACTAAGTTATTTACTTAAAAGCTATAACGCAAATGTGCGGCGCATTAGAATTATGCGTTTTTCTCAGAAACCGTTGCTTCTAGCGACTTCAATAAAGTATACCTTTTCTAAGTATAAAAGGTAGGAAAAAAGATTTTTCAATACCAAAATGACATACACTATGGTTCAAAAAAGTTGCAGAGGTTTAAATGTCCCCTATGGTCGCTTGTGGTGCCCTCTAGAAAATACAACTAAATTGTTTATAAATTCGAATTTCGCATTCTAAAACACCCTCAGATACGAAATTTCTTGAAATTAGCTAAAAGGAATCGAAAGATATTAAAGAAAATGCGATTTATTTTTTCAACTTCAACACCCTGTAACTCCGTGATTATCAACTTTTGGACTGAGGCAAATTTAGTTAAATCGACTTATTTTTACTTAAATAATCTGCGGTATCATTTTGGCCACGCAATTCGAGGACACCCTGTATATATACAGGGTGATTCTAGATAAGTGGGACAAGCAAATATCTTGAAATCGGGAAGACCTACAAGAAAAATGTTCAAATAAAGTCTTCTTTATTTTCGGGGCCTCAACTTTTTATAATGTCAATTTTTTTTCAAGGTCACCTTCACCTGTCTTTTGGGATCAACTTCATTTTTTTCAAATGTAACACCAAATTTTTTTTTGAGATTCCAATTTTTTTGTTGGCAGTAAAAATGTTTTTACTTGAAACATTTTTTGCTAAAAGTAATGAGATTCATAATAATACCAAACTCTTATCCCGCGAACGCTACAAGTCCAATTTTATAAAATTTTTGTTAAAACAGTTAAATTCTGTTAACTAGTTTACTATTTTTTTCATTGATTGTGTTAAGACTTGTGTACTCCATAAATCCATCAATTAATCTTATCATTGATTTGTTTATGAATAGGTATAGATTTCGTCTCGTAATCCATACCCTTTAAGTAGGTATACGTAGTTAGCACCAGCAATTTTTAAAATTAATTTCTATTTATGTTATGGTATAGTATATGTTGGAATATCCAGTCCAAAACAACGAATAAAGCGCATTCCTAGTCACAGATATATGACGCAATGTTATCAATGCCTCAAAGAACGACCGGCCTAAATATGATTATTGCTTAGGTTAGTGTTTTTTTTTTCTTCTCTGGCTTAGCGATAAGAGTAGTTAAAAAATCTAGAGTTAGTCTATCGCCTGTCGGGTATATATAACGATCGTTGATAATAAGAAATAAAGGTTTAATTAATTACGCCTACAATTTGATTTTTACTGTCACACCATTAGACGGTCTGGTTAAAAAGGATTATTCAACAGTATAGACTGAGACATACCTTTATTTTTTTGTTATTTTTATGTTTATGTTTAGTTTTAAGATAAAAAGTCAAGTAGATTTCTTTAGGCGGATAGTTCGATTTAAGAGTCAAAGGCTCACGAAAGTAGTTTTATTCATTTTGTGAATCATTGAAATGGATTTATGGAGTACACAAGTCTTAACACAATCAATGAAAAACCATAGTAAACTATTTTCAACGGAATTTAACTGTTTTAACAAAAATTTTATAAAATTGGACTTGTAGCGTTCGCGGGATAAGAGTTTGGTATTATTATGAATCTCATTACTTTTAGCAAAAAATGTTTCAAATAAAAACATTTTTACTGCCAACAAAAAATTGGAATCTCAAAAAAAAATTGGGTGTTACATTTGAAAACATGAAGTTGACCCCAAAAGACAGGTGAAGGTGACCTTGAAAAAAAATTTAATTATAATATAATAAAAAAACATTATAAAAAGTTGAGGCCCCGAAAATAAAGAAGACTTTGTTTGAACATTTTTTTTGTAGATCTTCCCGATTTCAAGATATTTGCTTGTCCCACTTATCTAGAATTACCCTGTATATATCTACAACTTACGTCAAAAAGTTTCTTACAAAAGTTCAATGATTTTTAAAGATCTTTTATTATAAAATAATTTTACATATACAGGGTGTATCACTTTTGCGATTATAAATATCAACTTTGTTCATTTGAATGGAACCCCCATATTTTTTTTGGTATTTTCGGATTTCTTATCAAATTTTAGGGCCACTTTATGTAAAGTATCTTATGTTTAAAATTTATAATTTCCCAGTTATTTTGGAAAATTCGAACATTTTGACATCTGCAGGGTCCTACAGAAATAGATGCTATGCCCTTACCGTTGCGTATTTCAGAATCGGTCTTTTGGGACTACAAAAGGACTTAATAAACTACGTTTTGACTTATTTTAATTTGAGAAAAAGTTTTAAACGACCCCCGAAATATGCCCCCAAAATTGTATTATTTCAAAGATCAATAACTTGCTTATTTCAATAAAATGCCCTATATATTTTTTTGTCAAATGACTCAACTTAATTGCCTACAGCTTTGCTATATGTATACAGTGTTTCCTAACTACATGTATAAAATTTAAAGGCGTAATCTTTGATTGATTTTAAGTAAAAAATGTCTAATAAATATATGTCCGCAAATACTTTGTTTCCAAGATACAGGGTGTTGAAATGTAACAAAAAACACGGTTTTATTCAATATTTTCAAAATGACTCAATTTGACTGTTTCAATTTTAGTCTACGATTATATAATATAATATAAGTATAGTAAAAAGCTCAATATTTACATTTGTTTTACTTCTCTTATTCTTTTTTGATAGGGGCACTCCTTTTCAAAGAAAACATAGTTTTTTGGGGAAATGCTTTAATAGTTAATTATAAGAATTGCTGAAAATTACCATAGTGGTTTTAATATGTATATATGTAATATTAACTTGTTTTTTTTGCTACTGCCACAACCATAAACAAGATAATAAATAATAATACATATTAAAATCACTATGATCATTTTCAGCAATTCTTATAATTAATCATTAAAGCATTCCTCCAAAAAATTGTGTTTTCTTTGAAAAGGAGTGCCCCTATCAAAAAAGAACAAGAGAAGTAACACAACAATTACATTACAATAAGTGTAAATATTAGGAATTTTACTACATAATCGTGTGCTAAAATTGAAATACCCAAATTGAGTCATTTTGGAAATATTGAATAAAATCGTTTTTTCTTGTTACATTTCAACACCCTGTATCTTGGAAACAAAACATTTGCGGACATATATTTATTAAACATTTTTTACTTAAAATCAGTCGATGTTTGTGCCCTTAAATTTTTTACACGTATTTAAAAACACCCTGTATATAGCAAAGTTGTAGGCAATTAAGTTGGGCATCATTTGACGAAAAAATATATAGGGCATTCTATTTGAAATTAGCAAGTTATTGTTTTGAACCTTCGATACCACAATTCCACAGTCTGTATGGATGACACATGGTCGGCATAAGCCTCCAGCAGCAAAATATGGCACTGAACGGTTTTTTTCTTAAAATGGAAACAGAAAAGGATAGCTTCCCGCAAATTGCGTTTCGATGACTCAAAACTGGACATTATTAAAGCGATAGAATTACGTGTTGTCACTATATTTGATTGGCGCGCACTAAGATGATAGCTGAAAGAGAGCCTTTTCTTATGAAATAAATATTGGGCTTCCCCTATGCGAGACTAACTAGTTACATCATCTAACAGAAAACCCTTAAAACTAAGCTTACTACCTAATATAATAAAATATCTTTAAAAACCATTGAACTTTTGTAAGAAACTTTTTGACGTAACTTGTATATTTTCCGACATAAGGGAGTAGAATATCTTATTTGGGACACCCTGTACACACACATTTTACAGTTTCATAGACATCATTTTATGCAAAAATAACCAACAACTTTCTTATGTAACTACAGATAAGGTTTATTAAGGCTAAGACTAAGGTAAAAAGTAATTATTTACGTGCTAAATAAATATTGATGAATGCGAGCAAAAGTGTGACAAAGCCGGCAACAAGGCACTAAAGGATACAAGTAATACAGCTGAGTGTCTGACATCAAACAAAAATAAGACTCGACGGCCAACGGCGGGTTGCCACGTTGACTTGATTCTAATAAGACACACGTTTTTCGGTACTTCTGCAAGAACCGTCCACAGAATTTGTCATAACTTCGTTTTGTTGTAACAATATCGTAGAGAGCTGAGCGGGATACTTGAATAAAATCAGCAGGCACTTCAGAGATTGTGAAACGTCTACACTCCTATATCACATTGTAGGCCTTATGAACAATATCGTTTGTTGCTACGAATTTCCGTCCTTGACCACTTTCATCCTGAATATCAGTTCGTCCTTCCAGAAAAATTTTAAACCATTTTCGCACTGTATTATCACTGATACACTTTTCTTTACATACAACACACAAACATCAACAAATTTCAACCGAATCAAAATGCGCTCAGATCAAAACTGTGACATCAAACAGTTTACTCGTTTGATACGATTTGACAGAGAGATGAATAAATGATACTAAACAAAACCACATTTCTATGGCAACCGAATATCCACAGCCAACTACACGGAACTTGGAAAAAAAATAGTTGTCGTATTATATTTGACATTAATAAATTCCCAGGAATTTTAGGCAGGAAGCAAATTGTGTTTGCCAAGAAATCCACTCAGGAGAAGCAAGTGGAAGAGAATATTATGCAATTGAGGATAAATCACATTGAAAATGAGATGCGAAAGGAGGATCGGAGGATTTTCAATTTGCAAAGACTGAGAGTAACACTGGATCAGGTAAGCATTACATTACTAGATATTCTGTACGCTGTATTGTCAGGTAGGTGTCCAAAATAAGACAAGCAGCCGAATTGGCCGTGAAAAGCGCATCAATCAACAGGTAAAATTTATTTTAGAAAAAAATCTTTTAGGTTACGAAAGAGCGAAATTTGGAAATTGACACCAAAAAGGCCGTAGTCTTAGCAAAAAAACGACATCTGGACGAGGAAAGGAGAAGACTCGCTGGCGATATCTCCATCAGGAAGGTTAAAATCCAACAATTGCAAAAGAAATATCACACTGAGTTAATGGCTTTGGGTATTTAAATAAATTGCGCAGATTTTATAGTCCCTACAAGTTTTTTGATAGGTAAAAACGACCATGGGCAACCCATATCTCTCACCCACTTTAAAGTCAAAAATGCCCAAGAGAAATTCTTTCTTCAACAACAAGGGGACGAACTGGATCAGAAGATTAAAGTGGCTGAAAAAGAGATTGTAGCCATTGAAAATACCCTAAAAATGGTTAATTTAACCAATGTGGCCTTTAAGAATAATCTCTCCGCTGTCAAAGAAGATGGTACTAATTTTTTTCCCTCTTTTTGATGCATTGTAAAATCATATTTCTCTCCCTTTTAGATGAAGAAATCCAAGAAATGAAAGAACTAAACAATCTTTACAAGGAATGGATTTTAAATTGTAGGAAAACCAGACAAAAACTCGATAACCAACAAGCCGCCTATGACGGTAAATTTTTACTCAGATTTTAACCAAAAAAATCAAAACTTTTCTTTAGAATTAGTAGCAATTTTGAATGATGAATTGAGACCAGCTAGGGCTGAGAAGAAGCAAATAATTCAAAAACTTGAAGAAGAGAATCTCTTCATTGAAAAACAACAAAGAGATAAGGAAGAAAAACTCCAAAGGGCACAAGAGCAGTTGAGAAAGGCCCTGAAGAAGCTCGGGACTAGAGACGTGACCATTTATGAGGTATATTTCTTAAAGTTTTAAAAAGTAAAAATATTTCGATACTTTCTCTTGTTGATTGACACAGAAAGGCATAATTATATCTCTACTGCCTCTCTCATAAAACCGTTTCGATTTTTAGCAAGACCTGGAAGTGAGACAACTTAGAGACGGTAACAACACAGTCTTGAAACGACTAAACTCCATCGCAAATGAATGCACAGAGGTGGCACCAAACATCAATAAATATTCTGCAGAATACAGCATCAACCTCAAATCCCAATCAAGTCTAAGTTCTAATACATTCTCCACACAATCCTCAATCAGTTCTGGATCTAGTGCCAGAAGTCTTGTGGCACAAATGGAGCATATTATGGTTAAGACTATAGATATTTCCTTCAAAGAGAACTGAGTTGTACTTTTATTTTTGTGAATATTTGTACAGAAATCACGAGGTACGCTATTGACACTTTATAAGCTGTCACTCTATAATATTTCCTATAAAAGCAACAATTCAGTATCGATTTGGTAAATATCGGGGGCGTATAGGAATTATATAAGTTTTTTTGTAATAAATGTACTATTATTTATATTCAATTACATATTCCAGTCCTAATAAAAAAAAACAGCATTTCAATCCATTCCAGGAGGTAAAAGTTCTGAAGGCATGCCCATGGAGCGTTGCTGTACCATTGAAGAAGGACTCTTGACTTCCACGCCCTGTTGAGGTAAGATTAACGATTACAATCCAGAAATTTTATAAAATTTAAGTTGCATTACCATCATACGACGATCAGGCCCGACAGTTGCATTTGGAGGTCCTGAAAAACTATTCAAAATAATCTCTTGCACCTCAGAGGGAACATGCATGCGCTGAGCCTCAGTGAACGTATTCAAATGTTCTTGTAGGGGTGTTTTAAGCTCTCTGCAGAGGGTTAAAACTTCAGTGAGTTGAGGAGCAGGCAGCTGCATCAATACCGCGAAACTCTGAGGTTTAGTGCGTTGGCAGCACTTTATAAAACCCTCCCACACCACTTTATGCTTCCACACCTAATTTTGGAAGATTGGTTGCAAATGAAAATTACTTATTTTTCTTATATGTATAATAGTATAATTCTACCTGCTTTAGAATAAGTCTCTGTAAGATGTTCATTACAAATCCTGATAATCGGGGATAGCTCCCAAGAGCCTGAATTACAGTTCTCATTAGTAATGTAGGAATGGGGGTTTGGTCCATTAATTGCTGCAAAACTACTGCTAAAACCTCTTGAGTGTATACCTGAAAATAATATATTATTATAGTAATCAAAGCTGTCGCAAATACTGTCGAATTTACGGCGCCTTGTACAAGATCATTAATAAATTTGGAAACGGCTTAATATCTCAAAAAGTATAATAAACAAATTCAAGAAGCTTAATACCGTAGGGATGTCTAATTATGCTCAATTCAATAAGGATTTGGGCATTGTTGCCAAATTCATACTTTTCCTTCAAATATTAGCCAGTTCTGACTGACTTTGAATGACCTACGCTATATATTATCCACCTACCTGCTTTTCTTGCATGCATAAAGACACAGCTTTGATGATAGTCTTTAAGTCAGCTTGATTGGGATCTATCAGATGTAAGGCTACTAGTAGTTCAGTGGGGGATATGGGACTATCACCATATTGCCACAGGACTCTGTTGAGAACTTCACGGACCACCACAGGGTTGAGTTTGATTAACTTAGGGAGGGCCGACGTGATCTTCAAAATCGATTAACAATTTTATATTATAGAAAATACCTATAGGGCTATATTGACTCTTTTTAATGGCAAAAATAACAGTTGTCATTAAAAAATCTTCGTGGTGGGCGATAAACTGTACATGTAGGGCGTTGATTAAGATATATAGATAGCAGCTGATGAATTTATTTAAGACATGTTTCCGATATTTTAGCGTCTACTGATTCTTTTAATCGGCATCCTTTATATAAATTGAACCAAAATAATGCGAAACTTGAATTAAATTTTTCAATAATCCAAAAACCACGCAACATACCTCCTGTTTAGACAAGCCATTTAAAACGGGTATCAAAAACCGCACGTCCGATACTTTTGTATTATACAATTCCTTCACCTTCTCTACCAATTCAGCAGTGGGAGGCACTTTATCTGTTAAAATATGAATCACTCTAGTCACAAGAGTTTCCGACCCTTTAACACAGTCTTCCACCAACTGAATCAAATCCGGGCAATGCATCCCCATAGTTCTTATAGGACCTTCAATGAGGCGAAGTATGATACGTTTAATGTCTGCACTAGTTTGGATGTAGACCTATTACAATAAAATTAGTAGAATATCTTATGTATAGATGAACAGTACCTTTGCCAAATCGTGAATAAGTGAGGAATTAACAGGGAGCAAAGAAATATAAGGCAAAAGACAGGCTTTAATGAAATCGTCACTCCAAACTTCGCTTTTGATTCTTCCCTGGTTTTCCCCGCATAGACTTTCAGGAGGCTTGGACAACTAAAACCACCACATTGAAAATCATACTTTCCAGAAAATATAGCTAAAACTCACTTTCAAAAACTCCAAATTCATTTTCGCAAATTCCTCAATGATAAGCTTCAGTTCAAAATTTTTGTGTAAGTCTAAAATATGGTTTATAGCTGCGTCACGAACTACGTTGGATTCGTATGTTGTATAGGCCAAAAGAGCGTTTAGGAAGTTCAATTGTTTCGGTGGTTTTCTGAGGGTAAGGTCTCTGAGCAATCCTAGCACACAACCTAAAATCCGAAAGATTTGGATATATAATAAAATTTGGTTTTCCCCTTAATGAAACATAATGTTCGTTATTTACCAGATCTTTTCTCGTCTCTGCAAATTATCTTTACTTCTTCTAAAGCCTCATCCGTGATTAGAGGAGCTTCTAAAAGAAGTCGAAAAAGCACAAGTGGGTCATGCGCAGATGACTGAATGAAGCTGCACAGCAGTACATTATAGCACTCTTCAGGCCTCATCCCTTTACGTAAAGGAGGGATTCTTGTAAATCCCTGAATATGCAAAAATATTCATTAATTGTGTATAAAAATGATCTAAAAATTGAAAAAAAAAGGGAATCCAAAATATTATCAAACCTACCTGAGTTATACTGTATTCTTCAAATAACCAAGCCAAAGCCGTATCAACATTGGAGCGAAGATCGGACAGCAAAAACGTCAATATGGTCTCCCTTACCGACGGATTGAAATTAGATGCCAAAGTGGTGATAATTTTCTGCTGCAGATTCTTGCTCTTCAACTTATCGCAACGCAATAACCTCCGCACTGCAGAAACCAACAGCTTCTCCTTCACGTCCCGCATTAAAGGTTTAGTAACATCCGCTAGTTTCAAAGATCTCGTTTTCGGAGTCTTTGGAACTTCTTTCTTTGAAGTCTAAAAAAAAATAATAATAACCCGCAAAAAAAATTTTTTTTCTCACCTTCACTTCCTCCTTTTTGCCTTCATCAACCTCCCTCTTTCTTTTAGAAATCTCCCTTTTCTCTTCCATAACTTTAACATCAACTCCAGGTCCAACTTTGGCTTCCACCCATTGAGCAGCTAAAGCTTCAGCCAAATATTCCTTTCCAATTCTCCCACTGAGCATATATTTAGCATAATCTTTATTAAAACTGGCAGGTGATGTTTGTGGAAGTTTTGGAATGTTGGTAAAAATGAGATAAATTGCCTTTTCAATTGTGAGATTCTCATTTATGAACCTCTCATTTGCCTCTTGAGGAGTGCGAGGGGGAGGCAAAGATGATTGCTCGGATTCAGTTTCTAAGGAAAATACCTCTTGAACTCTCTCAGAACGAAGTCGTTTTGAGGCTCTTGCATATGAATCTGAAGAAAGAGCTCTTTTTTGGTACTTGCGTCTTTCATCTGATTTAGGAACCATCTTGTTTATTTCACTTTGAGAACAACCCAATTCCAATAAAAGATGGCTTAATCGACTCAAGTATTCATAAGCACCAGGGTGTTTCACTAAACCTGAAATCTCAGTTTTCAGCTTTTTCTTCACAGCGTTGACTTGAGTTGCAGTTAAAGTAGGAGGTAAATTGTTGTAAAGCAGTTCGAGAGCCTCCACAACTCTAACCATAAATTCCGCCCTGTTTTTCGCTATGTTAGTTAAAACACCAATACATGCTAATAAATTTGCACTGCTAATATGAGGAGATCCATGGAATTTTACCAAAAGTTCAAACAAATTACTAGCCTCTTCTTCTAATTTCCTTCTACGAGCAATTTTCAAGGTTAACGGTACATTATCTAAGGAAAAATCATTGACTTTCTTCGTCTCTGCTTCATCAGGATAGCTTTGCAATAAAACAACGCATTCCAGAAACTTTACAGAACTGGTCCTGATTCCGTCATTGTCACTATCAATCATATTAGCAATTTCTAGTTTAATAGTATTCAACTGCTTCCAGCCCTCTTCCATTTCCTCAGTGATAGTTGGAGCGCGACATATCCAAGATAGAGTGCGGCGGTATATTGTAATGGTGGCTTGAATTACTCGTTTTTGTACTTGAATTGATTCATCACAGAGTAACATGTGTAGGGTTGCCATTATTTTGGAGATGAAATTCTCTCGCACTTTGCTGGAAATCATATAAATGTGATTTTGAAAAGAAAAAATCTTCACACTAAATTAAGTAAAAAGGTCTAAATTATTATTTAGCTGTTAACATTAATATTCATTTAGTTTCAGCTCAGGGTTAAAAAACTAGGATGCAGACCTCCACCTATATCCACATCCCCATTTTCTGAATGTAGCTGGCCCAAAAGATTGAATTTCATGGACAATTATCCTTTTTAACTCATACTTACCATAATTCCTCAATAAACCCAACTAAATTCCTTTTAACATCTTGCTGCTTATCGGTCACAAAACCGAGCACATTTGGTAGATATTTCAAAAGCAAATGCGGATATTTATACAGAAGAAGCTCCTTAACCTTAGCAAGAAAGTGAACTTTCTCACTAGCTTGTGGACTTACTAAGGCATTATTAATATTCTCTACCACCTGGAAATTAAAGCAATTACGAGTTGGGAAATGAAAGAGAGTTTCATGAGTTTACTTCTTCTTCATCAGAGAGGGTTGCCATTTTTGGGGTTTAGGGTTGTAGTTACCTCAAAAGGAGGCTATACATTAAAAGTAAACCGAGCGGTTCTAGGGGTGAATTTCAGAAGAAATTTAAAATTTTTGAGATTTGGAACTTTTTGAGAATTATGCATAAATGACAAACTTCAATAATCTACAAAGAAAATAAGAGAAAATATGTAAAATTAATAATAAAACAGTCCTGTTTTAGCAGTTATGAGTTTCACTGCCATTTGAGGTTAGAATTGTAAATTTTCAGGTTCTCTCCTATTGCTCTGTAACTGAGTATTTCGAGCAGTTAGAGTAAATAAAAGCGATAATGAACTGTACATCGATATCGGTTTCAGTTTTTCTGTCACTGTCATTGATAATAATAATTTATTAATTTTCTTAAAAAATTGTGGTTTTACAGTTAATTATTCATTAATTTATTTAAAAAATAACTTTCTTCTAAAGAAAAAAAGTCTGCAAACTTGCCTACACATCCTAAGACATCATTATTATGTCCACAAAATCCATTAGTAGACGACAAAAATGGAGTTTAGAAAATATAAAGTTAGACTGTTCTTTACAATCTTTCCCAATATGACTTGAAATATTTCCAGAACAAGAACGATATCATCAGAGCCTTTAGCAGCCCCCCCAGCATACTCATCCTCGGCCATAAGCACCACCTCTGAAGTTTCGAAGAAAACTGATGTGTCCCGGTTAATCACTAAGAAATCATGGGATCTTGCTCTAGCTCCCATCAAGCAGGTCCCAATGAACCTGTTCATTTCCTACATGGCCGGAAACTCAATATCAATCTTTCCAATTATGATGGTGGGAATGTTGCTTATGAGACCAATACAAGCCATTTGGGCCACCAAGAGCACTTTCAAAATTATGGAGACTTCCAGTGCTATACTGCAGATGATAGTTTATATTTTTGGAAATTTGTTAAATATGGGGTTGGCTTTGTATAAGTGTCACAGTATGGGATTATTACCAACTCATGCTAGTGACTGGTTGGCATTTGTCGAACCACCTTTGAGAAATGAGTATTTAGGTGGAGGAGTAATTCTGCATTAAATGGTTTTTTTTAGTATGTATTTTTGGTATCTTATGTTCTATAATAGTTGATAAATGTCTATTAAGAATTATGGTTTTCTATGTCTATCTGCAAAGTCTTTGATTTTTTCATATAAAGCTTGAGGATCATCAACTCGAGGTATCTGGAAATATTGGAAACTATATATAAGGCACTAAACGCTGAAGGAGAAACTTACATCATAGTTTTGACTAACGTAAATGCCCGCGTAAGCTCCAAGTAGGAAGGTGAACTAAGGGAAAAATTGCTCAATTAGAAATTTATTCAATAAATTATTAAATACAACTTACAAGTCCTCTAACCATTGTTTATATTTTGAGGAAATTTAACATTAAGTATTAAATATTTCTAATACTAGTTTGAAGGAAAAATACAAAATTTAAAATGACCCTCAACAAATCTGCTAATACGATAATCAGCTGATTGTCAAAAAGTACAATGAATGTTAAGAACCTATTGAACATGAACTGTCACAGGAAATGAACATTTGGAGGAAAAAGAACTAATCAGGAGCACTCTTTTTTCCTGTACTTTTCAAATTTTGACATTGACTTTCTATGGCCATATGAGATTGACATAAAAAAATTATTTTTTTGCAAAAAAATAAACTTGCAGAAACTCCTCTATATTGACTCAATATTCTCCAATATGGACAAGTCTCTTTCAAGCTATGGTAAGCCCCAATTGTTGTTATTTTCAGTTTTCCCCATAAACAATCAGGCGATCATATTGGGAGCTAACATATTTCCTTTTAGAGCTTACTGATAGCACAATAAAAGCAGCAGACTCAGAAAGTGGCTCAGGATCAGACAAGAGTGAAGCCATTGAAATAGTCGGCTATGGAGATGTTGAGTCGAGTTCAAGTAACAGTAACAAGTCTGATGACTTCGATAGTAACCTTCCAGATACAGTTACTTTGTTAACTCACAAGGAAACTGGGGCTAAGTTGTATCTTGTAGGAACCGCTCATTTTAGTAGGGAGTCGCAAGCTGATGTGGAATTGGTAAGTATGATTTGCAAGGGGAATTTTTTTTAAACCAGTGATAGTACAAAATAAATTTGTTAAGATACTTAGTAAATTAATATTTATTATTCATTGCACTACATAAACAAATTAAATAATCTTGTTTCTTTGATACCTCTTAAATTATACCTATTTTCCACTTTTCCAGACAATTCCCATACTTTTTTACCTTTCAAATAATTAAAATTCATTTTAGGTGATCAGACAAGTACAACCTCAAATTGTCATTGTTGAACTGTGTCCTTCAAGAACTAGTATCTTAGACTTAGATGAAAGTACCATACTTGAAGAAGCCAAAAATGTAGATATGTCAAAAATTATTGCAACAATTAGGTCAAATGGTGCTATTAATGGCCTTATGTATCTTTTATTACTTAACATGAGTGCACATATCACCAAGGAAATTGGAATGGCCCCTGGGGGAGAATTTAGAGTGGCTTACAGGGAGGTGTGAGGCAATTATTTGTTAGGAAATTGAAATCTTCAAGAAAATGTTTATAGGCAAAAAAAATTCCAAATTGTTGCATCCATTTAGGGGATAGACCCATTGGGATTACAATGAGAAGAGCTTTATCGCGATTAACTTGGTTCCAGACAATAAAGCTTGCCTGGCATTTAATTACAAGCAAGGATCCTATTAGGTTAATGCCAATATAGCCTGTTTTTAATTAATTTTTGCCATGTTCATTTCTTTTAGTATTGAAGAAATTGAGAAATGCAAAAACCGAGATATGCTAGAACAACTTTTAGCAGATTTAGCTGGAGAATATCCAGCATTCCGGGAAGTGTTTCTGGATGAAAGAGACATTTTCTTGACTAACTGTCTTCAGAATGCTGCAGCTAATAAACCAAAATCTAAACCTGGTCAGGTTCAAGCATCAATCAAGAGTTTTAATTGAAAAATAATGTTTTTGTAGGTGAAATAGCTGATGAACAATTGAAAATTGTAGGAGTTGTAGGCATAGGCCATACTCCTGGAATTATTAGACTGTGGCCTGTTGAACAACGACCATTTGCAGCCCAAATAATGGAAATCCCGCCTCCGTCCTTAGCCTCAAAAATCGTGAAATATTCCTTTAGAATAACTCTGTTGGGTTTTGGTGGATATCTAGTTTATAAGGTTGTACCCATTCCTCTAGTACTCAGAAGTAAGATTGAAATACTTGCTCAGCAGGTTGTTAGTTCTGTAAGAATCAATCCGAGTGTGAAATATTCGTTGAACTAGTCTGGTGATAATTTATTAAATCCATGTGTAAAAGAAATTGATTAATCATTTACTATGGATTTAATAAATGCTACAAGAAAAGCCCTGATAAGACTGGTGATATTTGTTATGTTGCATTCTTTGTTCAACAATTTCTATTGGATAGACATGCCTAAAAATATAGGTATTTTTGAAGGATGTTACACTTCATATTGTCACTATGTGAGGCATTTAATGCATTCCTACAAATAAGGTTTTATTTGTTAATAAGGGAGAGGGTTGTTCATACTAACAATATTGTTAATACAGAGAAAGTTGTAGTGATATCTAGAGAAATATTAAAACTTTTATTACAATTGAAATTGTTTTTTTTAAAGGAATTTTATGAAGTTTATGAGAAAAAGTTTTATCTTGGTGTATCAGAGAACTGGGATAAAAAAATGGCGATACAAAATTGTGCATCTTTATCTGATACATTAAGTTATACCATAATGAGACAAACGCATGTAGAAAATGTCGGCCATTTTTAGCCCTGAAATCGAATAACGCTCAAGACATGTATTTTAGTTTCTAAGAAACGTTATCTCAAGAAAATTTTTTAAGTTATAATTAGTATTAATTTATTGAATTCTATAAAGTTCTGGTCAAAATTAGATCTTAAATTTTTAATAAAACAACTCCAAATTGAAGTTATTATTGTAGTACATGCAAAAATTAAATTCTACTCGATCATATAGCTATCGCACTCTCACCCGCGAAAACTTCTATTCTATTTTATATTTTTCTATTTTCCTTGTTTGGGCTAACTTTTCACCAGCAAGTAGGTGTTGTTTCTCAACGCTCCAACAATCTCTTTGTGTGTATAACGCATTATATCTAAATAAATTAAAACAGAAAATTAATAATTCGTCTCATTCGCGCACGCAGAAGCATGTGTTTGATAAATTTCTGTTATAAGGGTGTCAGTCAGATGTTTGATAATAAATAGTAACTAGTTTAATCTAGGCCCTACGTTCATTGGTTATTTTAATTTCAGACACACCTTTGAATTTTGTGTGACTTTGACGGTTTTTCTAACCAAAGATTTGGTTTTTTTGGTTTGATGTTTGTCTGCTACTTTTTGTTGCTAATTGTATTTTAATTTTAAATGGATTTTAAAATGTGGATTTCTTTCATTTTTACACCTCATTCAAGTTAAATACTTGTGCCTCAAAGTTTTGTAATAATTTTAAGATCTGTGCAATCAATTTGTCTTGTATAATGATGGATCTTTAACTAACTTAAATATACAGCAATTCATCATAGATTTTCATTACTTGCAACTTTGTAATTACGAATAAAAACACAATGCAAGTTATTTCCATCCTCATTTCCTTACTTTCAATATCCTCTTATTCCTCTTCTGACTGTGGTTGCAATTTGAACCGCAACAAAGACTCACAATGTTCCAACGAATACCACATTAATCCCAGCAGCAAATACTCAAAAAAATCCAATATTAAGCCCAACCAATACCAATCTCAAAATCTCGACATAAGCAATATGATTCTCATACACAAAGACACTTTTCTTATGGGCACTGATGAACCAGTGTTTGAGGCAGATTTTGAAGCCCCAGCAAGAAATGTTACCATCAACAAGGATTTTTATTTAGATATGTATGAAGTCTCCAACCAAAATTTCTATGATTTTGTGCAGGAAACAAATTATGAGAGTGAAGCTGAAAAATTTGGGGATAGTTTTGTGTTTGAAATGTCATTGCCTAAAGGTGAAAGGGACCAATATCAGGATCTTAGAGCTGTGCAAGCACCATGGTGGGTTAAATTGAAAGGGGCTATGTGGAAGCATCCAGAGGGCACGAAGAGTACTATTGAAGGTAAAAGAGAGATTAAGTGAAATTAAAATTGTGGTCTTAAAAGGGCACAGAAATATAAATTTCCTCAAATTGAGCCTGACTAAATATTTTATGTATTAGAAAGATTTAATCATCCAGTAATCCATGTGTCATGGAATGATGCAGTTACCTACTGTAAGCATTTGGGAAAAAGACTTCCCACTGAGGCTGAATGGGAAATGGCTTGTCGAGGGGGACTCAAGCAGAAGTTGTATCCATGGGGAAATAAACTAAATCCCAAAGGTCAACATTGGTAAGTTATGGCCAAATGAGGAGCAGCAAAAAACTTCATGGTAAAGCTTTAGGATTAATATTTGGCAAGGGGATTTCCCTAAACTAAATACTGTAGAAGATGGCTATTTATTCACTTCTCCAGTTGATGAATTTCCTCCAAATAAATTTGGGCTTTATAACATGGCAGGCAACGTTTGGGAATGGGTGCAAGATGACTGGCAGTCAGATCCTGCAGTGAGTTGAACTAAAACTTTTATACAAAAATGCCAATTTTTTTTATAGAATTCTAAGGTGAAAAAAGGAGGATCTTTTTTGTGCCACCAGTCTTACTGCTGGAGATATAGATGTGCGGCCAGATCTTCAAATACACATGATAGTACTGCTTCTAATTTGGGATTTAGATGCGCCGCGGATTCCAAATAATTATGATAATTTAATGTGATAATTCCTCATATAATGAGCCTAATTAAGTAGATCTACAATAAGTGTTATTGAATTTAATAGTTTGGAATATATTTAATAAATTTGTTTTGTAATTTGATTATTGGTTTTCTCTATGGATTCCACTGAAAATTGATGGAAACTTAAAATATCGGTAACAACCTAAAGATAAATTAAAAATCAATTGGAAGAGCTATGGGAGTTTCTTAATAATGGCACATAAGTTCTTGAAAATTCACCGATTGTGTTATTGCTATTACTGCCATCTATAGAGCAATGCCCGAGCACAGCAATTCTCGGAGAATGCAGTAAACGCCCTCTGCCGGAATGCGTTACTAACTAATATTTCTACAACGTGTTTTTATGGGTTTTTAAATGTTTTTTCTTGAGCTTCTAACTGCGATTTTATGTTTTTTTATTAACAACTATAAAATATTTATTAATTATTATGAATGTAGTAGGTAAAATTGACATGATTATTATCAAAAACAAGCTTACCAGAGAAATAAGGAAAACTAAAAAAATCGACATTTTCAAACAGGAGAAGATAGAGGATTCAATATATTAATATTCAGGCTGTTGTGTCGCCTCTTAAATAAGTACATAATTTTTTTATTTTTCTAAAAGTACTTTGCAAGATTAATTGGTTTATCTCCAAAATCCAAATAAGAGATTCGTGAAGTTAAAAAAATGTAGCTTACAAATGCAACCATCTAGAAACTTCCTTATAGGATTGTTTAAGGTCTTAAATATGCTCTTTAGCCACCTAAAATATCAGCCCAGTCTACGGATTTCTCTGAAAGAAATAAAAAAGATTATTCAACAGAGTAAGGATCCACGAGTAGATAAGCAAAGGGAAATTCAATAAATTATAATTTTCAAATAAAGGAACCTAGAAGCTTTGTTGTGCGGTTATCAAAGTTCTAATATTTACTCTTCATTGTAGTAAAATATGAATTCAGTTTTTTGGTGTGTTTACCCAAATTATCTCAGAAACCTATTTTACATATGCAAAAAGCATATCTTTACTTTTGCGTGCCGATTTACAGCTGGAAAGGCATATTTTGCACACATATATGTATATTAAGACTAATTAAAGTGAAAAAATAGACATTCATCATGAGATCAGGCAGAAATTTTTAATTTTAATAATAATTAAATGACAATTTTAGAAAATTGGTACTTGGGAATTATTTACTCCGGCAACACCTTGTATGGATTCAATATCCCATTGGGATCAAACAGGGATTTTAGCTGTTTCATAATAACAATGCTTTCAGGACTCTTGGAGTAATGGATATATTTGGGCTTCCGGAAGCCAATTCCATGTTCTGCACTAACACTGCCTCTGAGCTTGGATGTGTATTCGTATATAAAGGGTTCCACTTTCTTTAGAATGTCTTGGGAAAATTGACGACATGAGACTTGGAAATGGATATTTCCATCCCCTGAAATACCACATAATTGAGATTTAAATTGGTATTTAAGGTAAATACATGGTTACCTAAATGCCCATATCCAGAAACTCGAACAACTTCCGGATTGCCAGCTAACCTTTCGCGCATTACTGGGACTAAAGAATAGAAATTTTCAATGGGTAATGAAACATCATATTTAAAGACGTATCCATCTAATACCAGACCTTCAGTTATTCGCTCTCTTAAGTCCCAAATGTTCTTAAACAGGAAAATAATATAAAAAACACCAACAATATTGCCTATATTACCTTCATTTTGCTGGGTTCATTAGTCACAATACCATCTAATACTAACTGGTTTTTCAAGACATCTTTAAGAAATTTGTTCAATTTCTCTTGATCATGCTCATTATTACTTCCATGAGTTTCAATGAGCATATAAAAGGGATAATTAGGAAGAGGTGAAGTGAGTTTCAAATTTCCAGTGCAGACGTCTAAGGTGCTATCATCTATCATTTCACATGAGGCCACAATTTCCGCTAAATCTCGTTTTGCCTGTTTCATCACTTTCAGTATGTTTTCAAATGAAGAGAGACCTAGAATGTTTATTTTTATCTAATAACTATTTTTTGTGTGGTAATTAGAACACAAACTCAAAAAGGCTAAATTAACAGCTTTGAGCTTTGGAGGACACTGCACAGCCACTTTCGTTACCACACCCAACGAGCCCTCAGAACCAATAAAGAGATGCTTTAAGTGGTACCCGGTATTATCTTTTTTAAGGGTACTGAGTAAATCTATCACTTGGCCGTCAGCTTTGACCTTAAATCAATGGAAAATAGTCTATAATCGCAGCAAATTGAGAAATGGCTTACAACTTCTACTCCTAAAACGTTGCCATGCAAGTTACCATATCTGAGAAGACGCAATCCCCCTGCATTAGTAGAGACGTTGCCTCCTATATGACACGTGCCTTTAGCCCCCAAATCTAAAGGCATCATTAGGCCGTGATTAGCTAGTGCTTCGTCTAGGGTTTCGAGGACGCAGCCTGCCTGGCAAACTATGACTCCTAGATAATATAACAGATTATGAATGGTAGAGAGGAAAATTAATTTTACTGACCTGAATTGTCATTTATACTGTGTATCTTATTCATTAAAGATGTGCAAAGGACTACTTCATCAAAAACTGGAACAGAGCCACCGACCAATCCAGTGTTTCCTCCTTGAGGGCACACGGCAATTTTGTTTTCATTGCAATATGAAAGGATTTTGGATACTTCTTCTGTGCTTTTGGGCTTTAAAACACAGCTGCTATATCCTGTAATAAATGGAAAATTCTCAATTGAAGGGATAGAATGAAGTTAAAGGACCCCCTCCTACATAAAAATCGCCCCAATTTCTCTTAAAACGGGACAAATTAAAACATAAGCTTCTTGGCATTGGAAAACGGGAAAGGTTTTCTTACAAATTCACAGTTTATGTTACCGCCAGCTATAGAGCAATACTCTAACGAAGGAGAAATGACTCTGGCGAATACAGTGAACGCCATCTATCGGAACGCGCCTCTAATTAACTCTTTCTGAAAGGGTTTGAGGTATACACAAGAGTTGATAATTATTTTTTAATGGGGTTTGAGGTTTTTCACTGCTTTTTTGTGCCTGTTCTTCAATTATCTTAAAAATATGAACTCACCCTATTCTTCTGGACATAAAATATAAAGTTAATTTATTGATTTTTTGAGAAGTACTGGGAAAAATTAACTGGTCCTCTTCAAAGCCTCTTCAAAACAGAATGCGTAAAAAGCGAAATTGAAAAAATTCTAACTTCCAAGTGAAAGAACTTAGAAGATTCATTTTTTACTTACTTTTAAATTCGCTTTTCAACTGCGTGAAATCTTAATTTAATCTGTTGATTTCCCTTCAAGTATTGAGTTCATAAAAGAACATTTGCTATATACGAGTAATAAGACAATTTAGAGTCTATTTGATATATGCATTATGAGATCTGATGGAAATTTCTAATTCTAGTAATAATGTGAATATTAATACAGTTTTCTCGTAGTTTCCCCATTTTTCTCGAAAACTAGAGCAGCTAGGCAACTAGAGAGCTAACTAGAGTTCTCTTCGATTTTCTTTTATAGCCTCTCTGAATTCAAATTTTGTCTCGTGTAGCAGCTCGGCGAAAATAAATTTTTTCCTCTTTTTACCTCTAACACTTTTAATCCAGTCAATGTTGAATGATTCGCAGTCAGCTGGATCAGTTAACATTCGTTGGGCCCCCAAAACGCTTTTGAAGAAATTCAGATGATTTGAGTCCAGAAATGCAAAGTTTCCTCTCTCTACCGGATACCTGTCCTAAAAAAGCACAAAATTTTATCTTTTTTACTTCAAAATTTTGTGTAGTTATTGAAATATACCTTCGTTAATTCGGGAATCCCGCTGGCTAAACTTCGGAGAAATTGCTTATTGATTTCTAGTCGATTAGCAATCATGAATGGCAGTAACTTTTTAGTTAACATTTTTCCAAAGTGAAATTTCTAAAAAAAAATAAATTTGGATAATAGCAAGAAAACAAACAGAAGACTCGATTTCTCGGTTAAAGTGACGCGGGAACTGAGAAAAGGGAAATTCATTTGGGATTTAAAGTAGAAAAATGGGTTTCTCTAAATGTGTTTATTTTAGAATTTAAATGAAATAACGGATTGTAGTCAGTTTTAAATTGAATTTGGATTCAATCAGAATTGAGAAATCTGAGGTATAAATAAATAGGTTTATTGCTTTTCAAGGCATTGCTACTCTTCTCCAGAACTCAAAAGTCAAATAGAGAATTGAGCTCATTTTCCGTAATGTAAGGGTACGTATAGGTTTTTAACTTTGCTTAAAGAGAAGGTTTTAAAGCTTTGCATTTGAAAATTGTAAATTTTTCAACTGAATTTTTTTTTCGGACAAAGTTATTGGATCTCGGATAATCACTGCCAGTTTTTAAAAAATCAAAATGTTGTCTACTGTTTATACTTCTTGCTCCTGTTGCTAAAGCTCGGTATCTACGCTACACCTTTTTCTATATTCAAATATAAAATTTTGAAGAATGTGGAGAACTTTCACAACACTCAGTAGTCATGGAGCCTTTTAAGATCCACCAATTTTCTATGCTTGTATTTTCCATTAAATTTTTTTCTTGTTGTAGGTTTTGACGCAGATGATAGTACGTAGTGGATTAAAATTCATGATTTTCAAATTATAGAGATGCCTTATAAAACTACAATATACAGCAAGTCATTAGCATCTCATCATGATTTTAGACCTAGCATTTTTTTAAATAATCTCGTCCAGTCCTACTTTTTTCGCCCAGTTGGTCAATTCAAAGACCATACAAAGAATCATCACATTACTCATATACGTTGAATTATTGAAACATTCCAGCTCTTTATGGTCCAACATTTACCAAAGTTATTTCCCATTTGATTTTTTGTTGCTGTTTTTGATTTTACTCAAAAATTGTTTGGGTACGGCCTTGCTTGACGGACTTCAAATGCATGTTTTTAAAATGAATTCTTGTTAACCCCTACAGATGTTCAATAAGCAATAGGTATGTTGTTTCAAATTTCATGGAAACCAGTGGCGTAATTGGTTTCTCAGATTTTCCATATATTTTCGAAATTTAGAGAGATAAACGACAATTATTTGGAACTCCATGGAGATGCATTAAACACTTCTGAAAACCTGTGGCGTACCTGGTTTCTCATAATTTTTACAAATTTTCAAAATTTAGTTTTGTCAAAGCTGTGAAATTGAGATGCGCTACTGTGTTTCACCGCTGCCAACTTTATTAAGATATTACCGATATCAGAGTCATAGTCAGAAGAGTTTGACAAAAAAAATTCCGGAAAAATATTGACTTCAATCTCTCGTTTCAAAAATGTGTAGATGTTTCAGGTCCCGCATTATCTCTAATTGCTGTGGAAGGTTATAGAAATAAAACTTCGTCTGTGGATTTTAAAGCGATATTAAAAATATCAGGTTCGTATCCAAGAGTATTTGAAGCTGACTCTAAAAATCCATAAAAAGTTTATTATTCATCTTCTGCATTTTGGCAAATTTGTAAAAACAACCTAGTACGCCACTGTATTTCTTAGACTATGAAAGCTCATATCGTTTTTTAAAAAATCTATAAAATTTTAAGCAGTATTATAAACATCAAGGTCATATCCAGGAGAGTTTGAAAAAAAAGACGAAGTGTCAGGGAAAACGCTGACTGAATTTAACTCAGGTGGAATATGCGTAGTGTTTCAGAACCTAAATCTTCTCTACTAGTTCTTATACATAGTGAAAGCTCATACAATTATTTATAAAATGTGTGAATTTTACAGTGGTATTGCCGATATTAGGGTCGTATCGAGGGGAATTTGAAATTTAGATCAAAAATCAAGAATATAAATAAAATCGAGAAACTCGATTTTATGTTTTTAACTCCTTTTGCTACGCCCCTGATATTTTTTGTACGTATTTCGTTTCTTGAATATCAATATGATATATATAATATGAAGTTTCTACGAATTTTTAAAATCTTGAGTGCCAGATAGGTGACGAATTTTTTGGTAAATTTTTTTCTCTTTCGGTACCTCGCTGATTTTTTTAAAGTTTCAAATTTCGATATCAATGAACATCAATGCATTATTTGGTTATTGAGGGTATCTATAAATTTTCACAGTTTTTATTAATTTTTGAAATTTTTAATCCCTTTCGGAACGACTCTGATTCTTTTTCTGTGGTTGCTGTTTCTTACACTAAATTTGTATTTGGTACTCCCTTTTCTTTGAAGGGAATCTTACGTTATAGTCAGTAGCGGGTCGAGGGATAAGTACTTCCCCGGCCAAAGCTTTCAACTGCTTGGTTTTATGTCTTCCACATAACATAAAAAATATTATAGATAAATAACACTTGTGTTGCAAATCCATAAAGCGCGAAAAAAAATTCTAGTAACTTGGTAAAAAAAGTTTAAACTAAACAGCAAGGCTTGTAACGTTAGTGAATGGATTAGTCTAAAACTTTAAGAATTTTTAGATTTTTAGGGGATATTTAGTGTAATAGAACTAAATCAAATTTGCACAAATACTGAATTTTTTAGGGGACTTTTTATTAAAAAATACTTAGTTGTGATCATATTTTTCTGTAACATGCTCGTATACTGGGTGTTGCAAAAAGGTTGTGCAAAACTTAAGGAGGTTAGATGGGATATTGCGATGAAAAATTTTGCATAGAAACCTGTAGTCAAAATTGAACCGTTTTGGCTCCACAGTCATTTTTCTTCAAAAACGTAATGTTAACTCGTTGACACCAAAAATTTCAATATTTAATTCATTTTTATTAAAGATAACGCAAAAAGAAATTATAATAAAGGTTCAAAATTATGATCTCCAACGTGATTATATAAATTTGTTCTTTGAATCATTGAATCGCGCACCCGTTGTAAGATGTGCGAATTTTGCTGCACAAAAAGAAAGGTTCCATCACTCTCCCTAACAGTTCCTCTTGGGTGGTTACAGGAGTTTTATGCACCAACGACTTGATGTAACTCCAGAGAAAAAAGTCCAATGGGCTTAAATCGGGACTTCGCGCTAGCCAACCTGATACGTCCGCCTGTTCCGATCCATCACCCATAAAAATGTTGGTTTAGATGAATAAATTTGCAGGTACACCGTCATATCAAAACCATATTCTATTCTGTATTCTCATAGGAACGTGTGCATTGTTCAATAGCTCAAGAAGTCCGCCTTGCAAAACATTTACGTAGATATTACCAGGTAGCCAAAGTGGAAGCAAGAACGGACCAAATAAAAAGTTTTTAACAAAAATAGCTCTAGAGCGAAAACGAGTAAATTTTGACTAGGGGTTTCTCTGCAAAAATTGTTCACCGCTATGTCCTTTATAACCTCTTTAAATTTGATACAACCTTTTTGAAACACCCTGTGTATTATTAATTCTGTATCATTTTTGAGGTTCAAATAAAATTGAAAAGCAGTTTTAAAAATCTAGAAAATCGGTAAAGTTTTGATTTTTCAATGTTTTTTGGAGAGAGTTAAAACTTAAGCGTGTTTTTATAGTGCTCCTCGGGAACACCGTAAAACCTCAAATCATCAGAAAACATTTACATTGTACACTTTGGAGAATAGATAAATAGACACAATTGATCTAAATTTGGAACAAAAAGTAAAATTGTTATCGTCGATATAACGATGTTTAGATAAATAAAATTGCGAATTTTTCAAATGACGTGAATTCTCGTTTCTCCGCCGCTGCACGAATTCGCACCAACGGGCAACGGTTTCGCCCATAGAAACATGTTTCGCCTACAAGTTGAGAGCATGGCCGATCGCATGGCTAATCATGCGCATAACCAGGCCCCTCCCTACGGGCATATGCGCGCACTTTGAGGGGAACGAAACATTTGTCCTCCTCCCCCGACCCCTCTCCCCCGAAAGCTCGTTCCCAATCAAGTTCAATGAGATAATAAGATAATGAAGAAAACGTATTTGTTTATCGTCAACCAATGTAACGCAATCATTTCCTCTGTGCTTTATGAGGTATTTTATGGCATATGTGGGTGGGGGAGGAACCAACCTTTCCATGATCGTCAGCTCCTTCTACTTGGTTTTACGATTATTTTTTTTGTTCGTACACGAATTTACTATCTGAATGACGATTTTCGACGCAATATAACGTGCACTCCAACTAAAGTGCGCCTTCTCTGTGTCGAATCTGTCATAATTCGGGACATACGTTAGCGTAATGCCATGCACATAACGCGTTTATCGTGGATGTAACGATACGTGTTCGTATCTACGCAACTTAGTCGGAGCTATGCCTAACAACGACCATAACGTTGTAACGAATATCCGGATGTTTCCTATTGGAAACTTTGCTTGCCAATGTTCGGTCAGTGACGACTAGAGTCAGAAGAAACCTTTGTCAAAAGAAACTTCTGTCAGAAGAAATTTCTGTCAAAATGAACTTCTGTCAAAAGAGATTTCTGTCAAAAAGAACTTCTTTAGGTAGAAATTTCTGATACCAGTCGTCAACTCTTTCTGTTTCGTTTTACGACATTTTTTTGTTCCTACGTGGATTTGTTATTTGCATGATGATTTTTTTCGCTAATAAATTGACTTAAATAACATGACGCTATGCGTTACTCACCTTTATAAGCGTGATTTAAGTAAATCCAATACGACTCAAAGTACTGTGCACTCTAACTAAAGTACGCTTTTTCTGCGTTGAATCTGTCATAACTCGAGATTTATGTTAGTGCAACGCTACGCATCTAACAACGCAACGTAAATCGCACTTACCATAGGCGTAGTCAGAAATATTTTAATGTTGGAATTTCAGAGGGGGGGAGGGGGGGGGGTCTACGCTGGTAGCTAGTCTTAATAAGAAATTTAAAATTTTCGTTTAAAAGGTAAAGTCTTAAGTCAAAATTGTATAGTAGTTATAGTTACTCATGCAGGCAAAATCTACACAAAATATGTCTTAGTTGATATTTATTAGGTTTATAAGCATTCTTCTTGACTTAAAGCCTCAAGAAGTTGAAGTCCCAAGAATGGACACGGTGTATATCAATGACTGCCTGTACCGGCTTTATATTAAGTACAATTCGAGTTACTATATGAATGTGATGTGTACACCTATACCACACCATAAAATTATCAAGATTAATAATTAATAAGAATTAAATTTCATCCTTAATCCAGTTCTTCGGTGCTAAAAAAATACAATAACTTTTCAGAATTATTTAGTGGGTGTGCGCAACGCAAGGCGTATTAGGTAACCAAAGTGTGCTTTTTCTGCGCTTGCGTTAACGCAGTGCCATACGCACAATAGCACAACGCAAGATACACTGTTTAATGTGAAAAAAATTCAGTTTTTTTGCTCTCATTCCTTCATAAAGCGGATTTATGTAAACGCAATGCAACGTAAAGTCTCCTAACGAAAAACCTGCAGTTGGCATTGAAATAACAGAGACGTGATACATTTATTTGTTATCTGTTATGAAGTGTTTTAAATGATCTCTCACTATAACAAGTGCCTTTTTCTGCGTTCAATTTGTCTTAAAGCGAGATTTACGTTAACGCAACAACGCTCAATAACACGTACTAATCCAATTCTTGCATAAAGTGGATGTATGTTAACACAGAGAGAGAACTAATGTGCAGCAAAAGGACTGGTCGGAGGAAGTTCTGTAGCGAGATCAGAGAGACTTTGTTTCGAAGTTCGCCAGGCTTACCAAATTGCTGTTTTTAGAAAAGAATAATGAGAGAAACACTAAAGAAACAGGACTGAACATGTACTGCCGATCGCCGGGGAGAGGCCTTAACCTTTTCCCAAGCACTCACCCCTTGAAGAAACAGGCGGGACCATCCTTCCTGGGAGAGGTGGAGCAATACTGGACGCTGGCCTAGGAATGATGACCAACGAAACCATTAGCAGTGAGAAAAAAGTGAGACCTGAAATTCCACGTCCTACACTGACTTTTCACTGTGGTAATCTAACCGAGAATCCGCTACGAAACCGTGATTTGAGGACCATCGATGAATAAGGCCTGCTGTGCCCTAAAATTGAAGAGGCTGCAGGTAGTGGTTTCCCCGACAATCACTGGTGCATTTAGACCACACCGGGGGCGTTGCTCAATGTCTTGTTGGGGTTGTCGAAGCATCCATCTCAAGAGGGAGGCTATCGTGCTCTCGATGGAGAGCCCTAATGAGTAATTAAGGCTAAAATAGTCGTTTGGGGCGAAAATTCAAAAAAGAGGAGAATTTACGATGGAATTTCTTTAGTTGTCGTAGGACAACATTCAGGTTTCGAATGCTGACGAATCACAAATGACTAGTATACAGGGTGTCCTTTGATATCGTGTCAATATTTTAGGGTGTGATTCCTTAGGTCATTTTACGAAAAAAAGTTTCGTATGAACATATATATACAACAGCCCAACTTTTTAGCGATAGGACGTTGAAATTTTTCTTTTCAAACCGTTATTTTAGATACCTTAGAAAGTACTTTAAATCTTACTTTCGATTTTGGTGCATGTTAGTAGGTTTAAATGCTTATTAACACAAGTTTAAAATTTTTTTAAGTAATGCTATTGCTCAACCAGTGGCGTCTCTGCATACATGTCTTCCGATAATATTTACGAAAAAAATGATATATCACTGATATATTTTCATGGGAATATTTTTCTGATTAGGTTGGTCAATTCTTCATGAAAAAGGTCTTTTACGCTTTTCTCTTCGGAGAGCCGTTCTTGGTTGAAACAATAAAAATCGTCTTAATTAATTAGTTTATTTTAAAAGTTTATTATAAGTTATTATCTTATATTAAATATTATGTAATTTATATTTTATTATAAGGCCTTTTTCATGTAGAATTGACCAGCCTAATCAGAAAAATATTCTCGCCAAAAAATGTCAGTGGCGTACCATTTTTTCGTAAATAATATCGAAAGACATGTATGAAGAGACGCCACTGGTGGGGCAATAGTATTACTTTTCTTATTAAAATATGGGGTTGTTTGTCCTATAAGCATACACCAAAATCGAAGACAATGTCTAGAGTACTTCTGAGAAATTTAGAAATAACGATTTGAACGAAAAAATTTCAACGTCCTTTAGCTAAAAATTTGGGCCGTTGCGGACATATGTTCAAATGAATTTGTCTTCATAAAATGACCCGAGGAATCACATCTTGAAATATTAGCCCGACATTAAGGAATACCCTGTATATAGTGAACAGGAGCCGAGATTTACAAGGATGGTTACAGGAGGGGCGACATTTTTTTAGGATACTATCTAACTGCAGAGATTTCTCTACGTCCATGCCACACAAGAACTTGGACAAGCCCCCCCCCCCCCCCCCTGGATTTACTTCTACTCCGAAAGTCAAAGTGCCCTACAACCTGCTGGCAAAAGTAGAATGAGTTTGGCGCTCTTTCAGGGTTGCAGAGGCGCTTTTTAAGAACTGGTAAATACAAGGGGAGTCATTTTAGGCCGGGACCCCGAGCGTCGAGGGAAAGAAACAGGCCAATAAATTAGCCGGGCGGGGTTCTCATTCACGCTTCAGTAGACCTAAACCATATGTAGGGCAAAAGATACGTCTCCCACGCACTGAACACCTAGATGGGAATGGAAAAGGATAAAAGGCAAACTGGATACAGTGAGCGATATATAGTCAAGACAAGATGTCTTTCTCGACTAGGATACATCCAGGGCATCGAGGATACTGAAAAGGGGTCGGCAATGCTTTGGGGACCTAATCGAAGTCTTCACATGTCATTGCAGATTAAACGGACACATTATTTACACACAGGAGTGGGCAATAGGCGGGTGTGTTTGAAATGCAAGATTTTCGGAGTCGCCTTTTTCTTCCAGGAGGAATTTTTGACTCTTGCACGGAATAGAATTCTCTCCTTCATAAGGAAAATGGGATGTTTTTTGGAAAGGGTGAGGTTTTACATGCAATAAAAATGGGCGGATTGGGCGGCAAGAAAACCCTCGATTCCCAGGCTTAACTATCAGAGGAAACCAAACGAAACAACGTTTCGGTTCGAAAAATTTATGAATTTTCACATTTGTGTATTTTTTCAAATGTACATATTAGATATAATTTTTAGACGTTTCAAAACCGGGAAATTTACAACTTGAAGTTGTGAAATGCAAATGAAAATGCTTTTAAAAATGCGTAAATCATGAAAGAGATTCTTTGCTGATCTCGATTTCTTGAAAATCTGTGAGCAAATCGGAAGAAAATCGTGATTTCAAAAAAATACTGAAAATCCTCTTTGATTTCAAGCAATTTAGTATTTCTCCTAGAAGAACAAAAAACATATTTTGGTCCGATTTTACCTCTAAATATTTTTCTAAAAACACCGAAATTTCAAATAGTATTTTTTGTTATCTCTTCATAGGGTCTTTGATCAAAAACATGTTTCTGTTTTTAAAATTAGTTGAATTTGGTAGAAAGTTGTGTCTATTTCTGTGAAATCTCTAGACAAAAAATTTTTCTAAAAATTTTATTCATTTTCCAAAACTGATCAATTCTAAGCCTATGCGGCATTCAATATCACTGTAAAAAATCGGGATTTAAATAACGCATGGACACGTATATGAAAAATTACCTTATCAGCAACATTTGCTATTTCGATAAATTGGGCTTAATTATTTTACCAAAAATATTTAAAAATTAATAAACGTTTTGGACAATTTTTGGGAAAATTTTCCAGATAGAAGTTGAAAATATGTTGAAGGCATTATCTATATTCACGAATATTCAAATCCCTGAAAACGGCTTAATAATTCAGAAAATATCAAGATGGCATCTTGATATTCCTAATCGACCGACAATGAAGCATTTTTAAATAGCGTCACAGAGACACTAATACATGGCGGCCTTCCGTTCAAAATGGGACTAATTTTTGTCGAATGCTGACCATTGTTTGCTAAGTGCACTTTTACGTTAGTGGGAAATACCTACATCTGCTTTTCATGGCAAACGGAGACTTTTATTATAATAACTTGGAATATCATATACCTACTTATAAATCAATGATTTAGAAAAACTGGATATAGCAAACAATTGCTCGCATTTTACTAAAAGTGGGCAATTTTTTGACTAGAAGGTCATTATAGATTAGTGCGTCTATGACGTCACTTTATCACCAGAGGCACGCACCATATACATAAATCGTAAGAAGTCGTGATAGCGTCAATATGTTCAGTTTTACTGCCGTGAATTAATGTCTCATTTGCCCAAAAGAGGGGTCAAAACTGTAAAAATCAACGCTACGTCGAGTTTTTTTGTCACTGTCTAAGGCTATGAACCTTAATCAATAATCTATAAGGACTGCATGTAGTATTGCTTTTTTCCAGTTTTAACCTTCCTTTTAGGCAAATCGGGCACTAATGTATGGCGGAGCAATCGGAGAAAATGACATCCCCATGATCTTTTATGTCTTACAGGCGCTGATTGAGTCGGCACACATAACATCTTTAATGATAAAATGACCTCATATGGGGACATAGCGGTCTTCCATTTAAAAATAGGATAATTTTTAGTGGAATTCCAGCAATTCTTCTTCTCGGTCGTTGATCTGAGCTTTTTCTTCAGTGTCCGGGAACGCAAAAAAGACATTGAGATGACAATGACAGTGACACAGTAAATTGACACTGACATTCTCGCATGCACTCAACCGCCATATTAAATCAGAGCAAATGCCACTATCAATGTTGGTCATTGCTGCCGCGTTAATGTTCTCAGTGGCCGTTTCGAATATTATTTCTCATATTTTGTCAACGTTTCTAACGCAATTGCATTTTCACGTTATTCACGTATTTTACATAATTTTCGGATTGTCCTCGCTGTGCTAGACGCTAGTGGCGCCACTGATGATTCGATCGGGCGTTCTCCCGCCTTTCACCGAATAAACCGACGTTCTATAAGCGCATTGGTCGGCCATACTTCCAATCGCAATTCACGCAACCGTCTTTGTAAGGGTCTTTTTACAGGGCAAAGACACCGACCGCTCAGTTACCGAGCTTTCTTAACCGTCAAACGCTTTTCTAATGCGATTTGCTTGATGTTTTTGTGCGAAAAGTGGCGTTTCGCCTACGCGGCCTTACACTTGGTAACGTTTCCTTCTCTTCTACAGTGTTACCGCTATTATTGGTAAGTGTCAATTTAGGGATTTGGTGATGTAATTAAGGCAAATCAGTGACGTGTCAAGTTGAAGGAAGCCATTTGTGCTGTACGGGTGCGGTCGGCCGAAACGCTGCGTTGCCAAAGTTAACGTTGAGAGGTTGATGAACGTTAGGTTTTTTCTAATATGCTTTTTCTGTCAGAGTTAATTAATGTAGGACGCATGCGCGTGATACTACGCAGTGATTGGTAAAGCTTCTGTGTGGGGAGGGGGTAAGGAGTTTCCAACATAAATTATTAGAGGTGGCCACATGTTGATCAAGTGACAGATAATGAGCAAAATTGCAGAATTTAGTTTTAAATGCCATTTCAGGTTATTTTAATTCAAAATGGCAGCTAGGAATGTTGTATGTCACTACCATTGTCAGTGTAAACATATCGGCAATGAGCAAGTTTCCGACAGCGTTAAAAACATGTTGAACTCAATAAGAATCATTGGTCATTTCTGGCAGTTTTTGTCTGTTTCATACAACTTGGCCGAGTTAAAAAGTTGACAGTTGAAAAATGACAGTGAAGAAATGTCACTACTTTTGACATGAGAAGAAAAAACATTTGAGGATCTGGGATCAAATCTAGTAAGGGCATATTACTGGCACTTTCTATAATAACTAAGAAGATTTAAATTTACCGATTTCTACGAAACAGACAAATTTTCTAGAGATATCTTACGTTATTAAATCATTGTGACCCAAAAGCAAACCGTCTCCGAAAGCAGGTAGAAATTCAGAGACGAGAGATAGCTCTATTTCGTTTAAAATGTCCTTGAGCGCTCCATTCGGTATAGAAGTAGGTCAGTAGGATTTAACCTTCAAATCGGGGAATCGTTCGTTTCACGCACTCGACAGTGATGCCAAGTTTTAGCGGCGTTTTAACTGAACTGGGCCAACAATTTATTTAAAACAAGATACAGATTTTGGATAATAGAAAGAACGTCAACGGAATTATACGAATTTAATATAATTGGTGGTTTATGATGTCGTGTCACATTTCATCTGAAATTGCATTTTTGACCAGCGCCATACATCGTCGACAGGGAACTAATCTACGGGAATTATTTCAAGTAAATGTGACATTACAGTTAAAAAAATTTAAATAAAGAAAATAAGTTGCTGCCGATTGCATAGAACCCATTGATGTGATTCCTCACGTGATCGAACACTACAAAAATTACGTCACTCGTATAAGGGTTTTAATAGTGTTGAAATTCAATATGGCCGTTGGGTGGATGTCATTATTAATGTCAAAATCTTACAATGTCGTTTAATTTGAATTCATGTTTTGGCCAGGCCTTCTCGGTGCGAATACTTTCAAGTGAACGTGGCAACGTGGCGTTGAAGCAGACTGCCGAGGGTGTTGACCTATAATGCGTTCATTATAAGCACTTTCCATGACAGTTTCGGCGAACGTGAGGGACCGTAATAGCTTTTTCTACAGCTCTTCTACATTATTCAAGACATTTTCTGATTGCGTTATGTGTGAAAAATTTTGGTTATGAAATCTGGTCGTTTAACTTGGAAAAGACGGAATTCTCGGTAAAATTTGTTTTATAATTTGCTTAAGATCGTATAGTGCTTGTAGTTGTCAGGGCTTAAAGTACCGTTTTCAGTACAACTTTTTTGATAGATGTTAAAACAAGACAAGTAGAATAATGTTGACAATATGAGGATCCTTATTTGGGTTGGGTTTGAAGCAAGGAAGGAGAAAAATTAACTCATAGAAGAAGGAAAAATGTTCCAAACCAAAACCTATATTTTTGGCATTTTTTGATAAATTTCAAAATGAAAAAGTAGAATTTTATTGAAAAATAACCCTTGAAACGTAAAGAAAAAATGCATGAGTTTTAAATCCCTAATTTACAGTTAATTTTTTGATAGATTATGAAGCATGTAAGTAGAATGTTTATGTTCCATGGAAGAAGAAGAAATCTTTACAACTAAAGGGTTGATTTATAGAAAGATTGGAGAGCTAGAAGATAAATATTCGTGCATTACAAATATCCCTTAAACGCAGGAGAAAAAGTCTGAGCTTTTATTTCCTACTAGTTTCTTAGTAGATTTTGAACCAAGAAAATGGAAAATAATATTCCATATAAGAAGCAAAAATCTTCCGAACCAAAGCCCTCTTTATGCACAATTTTCTGATAGATTTGAGAACAAAAAGGTAGAAGCAAATACCCCTGAAATGCAGGAGAAATATCTGAGGCTTAGAATTTCTATGTCAACCCTATTTTTAGATAGATTTTAAAATAGAAATTAAAAGTTCCTAGAAAGCTAGGAAATATTAAGACACTTTTCTAGCCTAGAAGCCTTGCTTTCTAGCAAATTTCTAATAGACTTTAAGGCCGGAAAAAAGATTCAATAATTGAAACAAATATTCTATGTGCGTAAGAGAAAAGTTTAACAGTCTTTCCTTCCAGTGAATTTTCTGGTAGATGCTAAAGCAAGAATGTAGCCAATTGTACGAAAAAAAACTTATACATATAGTATATAGGCAAAGGAAGAGCCCCTGATGAGTTTTAATAGTCAATTTTTTGATAGATTATAAAGCTGGAAGGTAGAACATCGTTTAAAACAAATACGAGAAATCTTCCTGGCCGAAATCTTCTCTTTCCGAAACTGTGCAAGAAAATTATCTGTTAGATGTGAATGCAAGCCTTGAATGCTCCAAGGCAGAAATTCGTTGAAGTTATTCCATGAGCGTACAAAAAAGTTTTTTACTTTCTTGGAACTTTCTGACAAATTTGATATCAACAAAAAAAAGTGTATTAATTTACAACCGTTCATATTAACACACTCTTGCAAATACAATATTCCGAATAACGTTTATCTTATTATCAACGCATATGTAACCATTATTAAAGCTAATCGTCATGTACGTACTTTTCAACTCTTCACATTTGATTACACTATTGCACTCCTAACCTCACACTTTTACTTTTAACACGGTTTTATAACTCTCTACTCTTTCATTCGCAGTACAGCAATAACCCGAACAAAATAAACTTCCTGTGCACTGAACTTACGCATTAATTTCTGATTACAATTACTAATCACTCATGGAACGTATTTGCTTTTACTTAGTAAGTTGAGACAGAGAGATATGTGCTTTGTATCTAAATGTGTTCTGTCTCAGTTTGGCCAGCTGATGATGATGAAAACCGGTGACGAAACTGTTTTCGATATACTTAGTTGACATTGAGATATTTTACAAGGTGAATTTGGTACGTTTACTGCGGTATGTTTTACGGTGAATTAGTGTTCTGAGGAATATTCCATAGTATTTTTAGTGTTAATAGTATAGAATTGTCAATTAGCACTTAGTACAAGCTAAACGTTTGGAGAATCCAAGAATGATGTCAAATGTCAATACTTATTGACACACTGTCAAACAGCAATAATTGACTCTGACCGAAGAGTCAAACCTCATTTAAACTTTCTAAAACGTTGTCTTTTTTCCTTATGATAAAAACAAAACTCATCATCCTCATCTTGATATTGAGGTATTAAGCATTCGGCTTAATAACGTTTATCAAAAGGGGTCTTGTGCGTTTCCGCCCTTTTGGCCGATCAATAAACACCCTCCGTCTGCCCTTGTCTGCAAAACAAACCATCGCAAACGACCCTGAGCTTGAACTCTGTGTTTGTTTCTTGTTTTCCTTTCTTTTTCGGTTGTTTTCTTTCAGTATTCGCATTCGAGAAGTTCATTCAGACATCAAAATATAAGATTAAGTAAGGATTTTGAGACGCGATGTAACAAAAACCCAAATTAGCTTTACCTGAAAATAATGCGCGTCCTTTTTTAATGTATAGAGTACACTTTTCACACATACATTTTTCAGTTATTTAGCAGACGCAAAACAACCGAGAATCATTTTTCTCGGGTGTGCGAGGTTGCTCTACTGTTCTGGTGATCAAACAGCCCCACCCATGTGAAGAGCTATTTTCGGCACTAGTTACATCATATATCATTGTCAAACACATTTAAGGGTAGGGATGGGAGTGTCGCCCCTTACAGGCGTTGCTTCATGATGCTCTATTGAATGTTATAGAAATCTCCTTCCGTATGCTTCAAAACGGTATATAAAGTCCGTTGTGTAGCTTGTGAAGATTAATAGAGGGTCTACACTCATCTATGATCTACCCCTGATTTCACATCTGAACTATTAACAGCGCACTACTCAAAATAGATCCTTTTTGTGTTCCCATCTACACCATATAAGATGAAATCACTCATAATATGACGCAATTTTGACATTTTTATTCATATAATTTGGACCATTCCGATTACCAATTATCTGCCATCTGATATTTACCGACAGTAGTAACTCGTCATTCAACACAGATGGCGTTTTGAAAGTTTGACCCAAAGCGACGTCTGATATGACACTTGTCACGCATTCACTGCGCATGCGTTTTTAAGTCCCATCAAGTTTTTTAATTTTCAGGGATACTTTCATAAACGATAGATAATAGATAATAGATTAAAGTGAGCGGCATTCTTTGCACAAACAGGATTTTTGATATTTGCACCAAACTGCAGGACTGAGCCTATTAACATGTGATGTATCATTGTAATAAAAAAAAAAGCTGAATACAAGAATTTGAAAATCTAAGATGACGCTCGTAAGAAAAACAATGTTGATGATGATCATCGAAAATCGAAACGTCGGATTTCCAGTATGACAGTGTAAGTTGTAGAAGAGGAAAAGTTGCAATAATAAGGTATCAATTGCTTTGAATTTGCTCGCCAAATAAGCTAAGGGAAAAATAAAAAAAGTTTTTCCAAAATTTCAGTTTTCGTCGACCAGTTCCGAAAGTCATCGGAATTTTTGAAATTTTAAAATTATATATTCTTAAACTCCAAATTGCCCAATTTTGCATCAATATAATCGACCTCGTATGTCCTATGGTTGCCGAGATTCCTATGGTAAAAGTCCAAAAACGGACACCCTGTATATTAAATTAAACTTCTATTACCACGGAATCAGGGCTATTTTAATCCATAAAATCCACTTATTAACCATCACTTTTCACTATAAATCTTTTTTTTTTCTAGACATCCAAGGGCGATGATCTTAAGCATCTAAATAGAGTTGGGAAATCCTGCATAGGTATTTAACATTCTACCTCCATCAAGCGCGAGCACTTGATTCGATCTTGAACCCAAGTAAATTAAAAACCTGTTACTTCGTGAATACGTCCGACCCTGATCATGAAACTGTTAGAAAATTTAGTTCGTATTTATTTAGTTGTCATTCGATAAGGAATTCCCACTTAAAATGCTTATAAAATAAATGGATTATCTTAGAATTTGATTTGTTTTGAGGACACTCACAGGAAGCTTTTATACAGCTAAAGTGTTTTGTAAAATACACTTTACCTTTATAGCTGGCTTCACTTTTCTACGAAAAATTCAACTTTTTTAAGGGTTTTCCGTTGATACAGATACATATTTCTTATTCATTTTAAAAGCAGGAGGTCCTAATTAAAACAATTATTGTTGGGAAGGACAAACAGAGAGAACTACGCACTAAATTGTTTTAAACAAAATCCACAAAATTGGCTTGGAAAATTTCCCATCAAAATTACACAGGGAGTATAAAGACATGAGATCAAATTTCCTCCTAGACTTTAACCACTAACGCTTCATAGGTACTTATAAAACGGTAATAAAACGAGTTTGTCACAATTGCAGGGAACATCTTATAATAGGTGCGGAAAAACCCTATCGATAATAATAAAATAATTTTATTGGACATTCAAGCAATATAACATCAAAGTATTAGCAAAGTAGTGCTCTAACTGACACTAATACTGAACAGCATTAAAATTTATGTGGAGCTTCTATGAAGTTAGTATATCGCAAAGAAACCGTTACACAATAATGATAAATCGTAATTCTAGTTAAATCTTAAAATTGTAAAACTGTTAGTTGGGCTATTAATGACACTAGGCACTATATCCAACGTTGCCACTAAACGCAGGCAATAAAAGACGCTTCTAATTTCTAAATGCGCATATAACGCGATTTCTCAACGAAAACCGTGTCAATCTGGCAATACGGCGACAACGCCCGGGCTGTGCCACGATCTCACTCCGCGTCGGTTTAACGTCCGTCTATGACGACATCATACGGTATTCATTCAGTTGTTTAGTAGCTTGCTCGGTTTGTGCTTGTGCGTATTCCGCTGCGATAGCCTTGAAGGGCGCCAGGCAACCTTTTTGTGCGGATTCTAGAAATCATCATGAACAAAGTAAGTTTCCTGTTAATAAACAAGTTCACCCAGTTCTGCGTGGAGGACCAATTGAAGATCAAGGCCTTGGGCCGCGACACGCCCGATTTGAACATCACCAAGGCCACGCAGAGCGACAAAATCAACCGATCGCGCAAATTCAACCCGGTGTTGTATAATAAAAGCAACTGGATCTGCGGCTGCGCAATCACTAATAAAATGTACTGTTTCCCTTGTGTTTTGTACGGGGGGGATGAGCATTGGAGTGAGAAGGGGGTGGACGATTTGATACACATTTGGGAGAAAATTAAGTCACATGAGCGCAGCCCGAGGCACTTGCACAACATGTTCAGTCTGAACATGCTCGGTAAAGTCGACATTAAAATTCTGTTGAATTCTTCCCTGAGGGCCGAATTGTTGAAGCAAAATGAGCAAGTTAGGCAAAACCGGCATGATTTGGATAAAATTATCAGCAGCATTAGATTTTGCGGGGCCTTTGAGTTGGCTTTAAGGGGACAAGAAGCGTCCCAAAACAGCTTCAAGGAGCTGATCAATTTTACTGATGAACTGTTTAAGGAAAACAGAGAACTCATAGAAAAATTCCCGTTTTTTAAGGACATTTCGTTGAATATCCTTCAAGAGCTTTTAGAGTGCATTTTTGGGGTCTACAAAGAAGAAATCATGAAGCAAATAAAGAGTGCGGAGTATTTATCCGTGATTCTGGATGAGAGCAACGATATCAGCTGCAAATGTCAGCTGGTAATGATAGTACGGTACCTGTTCAATGGAAAACCTGTAGAGCACTTCTGGAACATACTGCATCCAGAAACTTGCGATGCAGAAGGAGTTTCTCGGAGCGTTTTACAAGAACTCGAAGTGTTAATCGGGCAAAACCAAGAGAAGCTCGTTTCAGTCAGCTATGATGGGCCCTCAATTGTCAGTGGTTCCTTGGGATTAATCCCTGACAAAATAAAGGAAAAATACCCTTCAGCAAGATATGTCCACTACTATGGACACTCGATGAACTTAATCATATCCAGCGCAGCTTCCGTGAACAAACAAGCGAGAATCTTTTTTTCCAGCCTCTGCAGCATCTGCTCCTTCATCAGCAATTCTCCACAAGTTACCAATATCCTCAACGAACTGGTCCAAAAGAGAAGAAATTCCAACGTTGCTCAATGGGACTTCGATGCTTCCGGCCTTGGAGTGAAAACCATTCACGAGTACCGAAGAGATTTGGTGATGGTGATGGATTTCCTAGAGAAGTCTGCTAATGACGCTACAGTGAACCAAGCTGGCGGCTACAAGTTCAGACTACAAGACAAGCATTTCATATTTTGGCTGGGGATTTTCAACAAAATCATTCCTCATGTAGTTTCAGTCTTCAATTACATGCAAAAAGAGGGGATTGATGCCTACAAGAAGAATGAAGAGTTGAAGAGGTTTGAGAATGCACTGTATGGTATTCAGCAGCAGATTGATGTGTTGATTAGTGAAGTTGAGAATGAAATTAACTCAAATCCAGATTTTGATGATGATGAGGATGAGCATGTGGCGAAGAAACCTAAGATCCTTAACCGGGACAAAAGAAAAGAGGAAGCTATGGAGATTTGCAATGCGATAGTCCGGCATGTGACCTCCAGATTCACCTCCCTCGACTACCTCAACGCTACTAATTTATTCAGAGTTGGCAGCTTCAAAGAATACAGAATGAGCTTCCCTAGCAAATTTCTCGATGACACAATAAAGCAATTTCGTTTTTTAGACAAACAGAAGATTACAAATGAGCTTCAGGTAGTTTACGAGAGGCCCGAGTTGAGGGTCATTTCGGGTGTTGTCCCTTTGTTGGCCTTGGTCTCGGACGCCGATTTGGAGTCTGCATTCCAAGAACTGATTAAACTTTTAAGTGTGCTGAGCACCATGCCCATCGAGACGACAGAGGCAGAAAGATGTTTTTCTGTGTTGAAGCAAATCAAGACTTTCCTGACTAATAGTGCGAGAGCTAGTGACTTGAATGCTCTTTGTGCCATGTCAGTGGAGAAGGACTTTCTTAATGATATTGATGATTTTAATCATAAAGTCATCAATTTGTTTGCCACCAAGAAGAAAAGGTTGGAATTTGTTTTTAGGAAAGTTTAATTTTGCTTTTGTTGTTAATGCGTTCTGTTGGTAATATAAATGAGTATCAGCACTCTCTCTTGGCTTTAAAGGATTGTTATAAGTATACCGAGTGTTATATATCATTATGGAGATACTTCAGGAAGAGATAATACTTCGCAAAATAATAAAAAAATACTAATAGACCAATGACTAAAAATGCAGTATTTTCGAAATACAGAATGGCAAAGTTTAACATTTTTTCTCATATTTTGCGTTTTCCTCACGTACACCTTAAATTAAATTTTTGAAATTTCATACACTTATTTTCTTTAAGACTCATTACAACAAAATGTCAAAATCGTCTGTGGCCATACACAGGGTACGCATGTTTTTTGGGTTATGTACTGTTTTATATTTTGTATTTTTTTTTGGAACACCTTATATGAATTATGTTACTAAATTTAAATTTCTTCTTAAATTTTTTAGCTTTTTGGTCTCTTCCAGTATTTTCGTATCTTTTTCAGTCTATATTCCGGTCTGTAATCTAGGATGACATGTGTGAGTTTCAATCATTTTAATAATTTTGTTTTGATTTTTGACATTGTACATTTTCAAAAATTAAATTCAAGACATACCCGAAAAAAATGCAAAATATGGAAAAAATGTGAAACTTTACCACCACCACGGATCTACTAGAATTTATTTATTTATTTACAAACCATTATGGCTCCACGAAATATCTCCTTAATAATATATTGCACCCTGTATAAGTGAGTATGAGCACTTTTTTGTGGCTTTAAAGGATTGTTATGGGTGTATAGATTGCTTGTCCTGAAATGCTGTTTTCAAAACAAAACCTTATTATTTTTGTGTGTTAGGACATCCTGTACATTGATGCGTCTCACAATGTTGTCGTCTTCTCAAAAGGTAAATTTGAGATGAAGGTAAAAAATATTGTATACGCATTTCTTACCTCGTTAGCATTTTTTATGTTAATTGACATGGCATAACTCAGTATTGATATAAAACTATAATTTATTATCGTTGGTTTTACAAATAGGTTTAAGTGTATCACTGTAAATATAGGATTACTTAGTTATTTATTTGGTAGATACCAAACTGGATCTATCGAATAAACCTATTATATACAAGTCTACTGTTGTTAAATATTTAAAATCCTTCTTTTTGTTTTCTTGTTCTACCTCTGATTTGAAACCCTGAACAGGTTAAGATAAGTTAGACAATATGTCACTAAATGTCAAAAGCATTGCCGCCATTGTGAAAACGATCATGCGCAGATCTGCAACAATGAAATAGTGATGGATTTCCGCCTTGATGGTCCGGGTTCGATTCCGACCCGGGTAAATTTTTTTTTTTTTTTTTGTATATGGTCCATGGTCGTGAAAAAAATAGTGTACATAACTCGCAAGAAAATCCCTTAATACACCTGTGTGATTGCCACCCTCATCTGCGATTCGTTTCTATACTTCATTTCTTTGCATTAAGTGTTACTATTTTTTTTTGTTATGTAAATACCTGTTTCTTATCTTCTACATTTACAAAAATTTTTCCTAGTGCAATATCCACTCCTTTTACCCATGCTAATACAACGGGCGGCACAAGCATTCAATTTCAGGGTTCTAATGGACCACTTCCCAAATCCACATGTGGTTCTTTTGACGATCACGTGACCTGGAAACGAGGCAATTTTACACAAGTTTAATAAATCAAAAAACCGGCTATATGAGGAAAAGGGCCCAAGGGACCAGAAAAAGTGGGAGACTCGGCACGTAATCACGGTTGTTTCCGAGGACTTTATTCCCGAATTTTGGGAAAAATTCGAGCGAATCCAACTTACCAGTTTCAAGGTCTGTCGGTTCATAGGTATCTTCGAACCTTTTCTGCAAAGAGGTAGCTTGGACCAGTACCATGAAAGTAGCCAAAATGGCGAACATATACAAAGTTGTCTTTATTGTGGCTTTAGTAACAATCATGGTCAGAACTTTTAGGTCGGAATGGAGACTCAAGTAGCTCATATCAGTTCGTAGTGCTGCTTTTATAGACCAGAAATGCATGGTGGTATTCAGGCAGAGGGGGGAGGTACTGTAGAGGGGGAGCTTTAGGTTATTAACTTGTTTTGATCCCATGTCACGATCACATAATATGCAAAACAAATCAGGGGATTTTACATTACAGGGGAATTACTATGGCTCGTTTTATGTGCAGTATGGGTTTTCCCGGATCAAGAACTTAAGCACGTTTTGTTAATTTTAAATATGGATGCAAACAAACTATTAGGGCCTTGACTTAAAATTCTCATTGTAGATCAATAATAACATTCTTATCTATTACACTCGCTTTTTGAAGTTTATGATGGTCTTCTATTCTCTCTAACAGACAAAAAGAGGGCCAAACTTTTGCATGGTTTTTTTTCCAGATTATAACGCTGAAAATCTATTTCCCAATAAATCAAACCTCATGCGTAATCCCGAGTAAAGTGAACAATCCATTATGAGCTATCTCCGAGATAAAATTTGTCACCAGTTGACGAGATATAATGAGGCTTTGATACCATAGAAACCACCTCGGTTTGTTAGGGGGATAAATCCAGATAGGCAGTTGACAAACCTTTTGTACCCTCAAATCCCCAGACGACATTATGAATCATGGAATGAGGATCACTCACTCTGTTAAACTAAGGAATTAACCAATGTTCGGCCTAATTTATCAGCGGAGGAAACTATCCTCTGGATAAAGCTATCTGGCTTTTGATTATTTGACCCTAAGAGTTTGAGAAATCAAGGTCGTGGAAATTTTGGTCGGAGGATATTGTCCATAGAAATTATGGTATTAAGTCTCTTTATTTATATAAAAATTCTCTTCCAGATAAACTTGTGAGAACTCTGATTTGTTGGCTCTAAAAACTTGAATTTCCATGAAAATTGTCTTCTGGATAGAGCTGTTAATGCTTTACGAGAAATAGCCACCAAAAGATAACTCTATTGTAATGTTGGTAGAGGGAACCTTCTACTTGCCTGGTACCGGTTGTCTTACTATCATAGGTTACCGTGTAAACTGAAGATACTCGCAATTCACTATTCAACTATTGACTGCTTTTGAAATGTTAAATAAACATGTTCTATATTCTTGATTTTATTGGTTTAAGTGTTTTTTCAAGAAAAACTCAATAGCATTCTGAAGCAGGTTTTGCAAACTGGAGCATACGAAAATCATAAGTTTTTTACAGTCCCACAAGATTGGCTCCAGTGACGATATCATGTTTTTTTTATTTTGGATTTTTTGTTTTAAAATGTTTCAGAAGAAAAACCGACACCACAGAGTTTACTTGCGTTCATTGATTCACATCTATAAAAAAAATCATTTTCTTAATAGTATTCCAGGGGCAGTACTAAACTACTTTTCTCCGTTACTTAAACCACAGAAAGACACTTTGAGTTCAGGTAGTTTTTACGAATCAAAATCTATCGACAATTGTTGAGATGTTCATTTCTATCTTTCAAAAATCAGGGACGTACAGAACGAATTTGGAACCAGTTAAAAATGAGCCAAAAGGGAGGTTTAATTTTCGCTCCTTGAAAATGAAGGTAGCCAAATGAAACTACACCACTAATTTTGGCCAGTTTTCAGGAACGAAACTGGAAAAGTATGAGCTGAAAATTTCGAGTTTGTTTTTCTAGAGATATACAGCAATTTTAAAATGTATTGCCTCTTTAACGCTTAAAATCGACTAAAACAATTATCCAGCACTTTATATCTATCTTCGTTTAACATAAGTCCTTTCAGTTTCACTGATATTTGGATGATTGTGTTGTGTAGCATTGTATAGTTAATTTACATAAGACTTATAGATAAGGCTATCATGCCGAAAATTGGGGAATTTACTGATAAAGATAAGTGTTAAGGACATTATCTCCTTGGAAGCTAGCTGGAGACCCTTGTAGGGCTTAAGATAAAGGCTGCTAAGATTATTGGGGGCTTTGTATGGTGGAATAGAAGCATAGTTGTTCGCGTAAAAGAAAATGGTTAGGAAAAATGTTTTCTTATTTGGGAGCACTTCTATGCCTGCGTTGTATTTAAATAGGGAGAGGCACCGAAGAACTTATTTTTGTTTACTTTTTTTTTATTAAAACGTAAAGTTTAATATTTTAATTGCGCAACGTCCCATCACACCTAGGAGGTACATTGAATCCGAAAGTAATTCCCCGCAGTTACAGGAGCTGAATGACGGCACCCCCTTTAATTTACTCCCCATTAACATACAATGTACCTTCAGCCCCGCGGCCCCAATCTAGAGTTCCTAGCAATTTGAGAGGCTCCCGTAATGTGCGATTAATGGTTATAATCAAGGGTGCTCGAATGACGGAATATGGGCCACAACCGGATCCCATTTTCCCAGTTTCGTGGTATATTTCATGGTTTGCCATTAAATTTTGACAGGAAGATTATTGTTTCGGACTGAGAGAATGACTGATGGAAATTGAATTTTGATCCTGTTTTAAGATAAAGTGAGTACCTCCTACCAATCAAATTTCCTGTGAGAGAAACCTTTCAATACTTTTTATATTAAAAACTTGTATAATAAATATGTAATTAAAGCCCATTATATTATAAATTAATTCATCACAAAATTAAAGCAAATCTATCTTCGGCATATGCACACTTTCTTCTTACTGCAATATCCGCCCCTTTTGCCCTTGGTTAGACAATGAGCAGCACAGGCGGAGTCGTTGAATGAGAAGCCGCCTATGGAGAATCCTAGAAGGTCACAAGTGGCTCGTTTGACTATCACGTGACCTAAGTAGAAACAAATTAAGTTCAAGTGAATTCAATTTTTAGGAAAAATATTTGGTTACATGATAGCACTCCTGGTGCTGGAATGCTATTTTGTAGAGAGCGGTGCTTTGGAACTAGTTGTTATTTGTGAATTTCAAATTTCCTAGTTGATGATCTAACGAGAAAATGTAAATATTTCTAGTTTGTTTTTCAGTCCAGGTTTCTTAATTATGGGCAAAAAAATCTCCCAAAAAATTTTGAAAAACCTGAAAAACGTTCCTAAACTTCGATTTCTTGATACTACAAATCCTGCATTATAAAGTAAAATTTAAAGTAAAATTCAGTACTTTATACTTACTAGTTTCTGCATCTTCATTTTGAAGATCTTCCAATTCTTCATCCAGAGGAGCACCTGAGGTCGCAACTACAATAGCAAGGATGACGAAAAAGTACAAAAACGTTTTCATTTTCGAACTAAAGTTTAGTAGCAATCTCTTAAGAATCAAATTAAGGTCACCAAAGTGGCTTATCTGACCCGGCACTGCGACTTTTATACACAAGAGAAGTTGCGATGCAAAACAGTAAATTTGTGTGTTAAGACAGGCCCGTCTTCAGGGTATTTAGGTGTGACTACTCAATAAATGATGCATAAATTGACAAAAGTCCTACAATAAATTATGATACATCCATAAGTAAAGAATCTTTAAGAAGGAAGTTTTGAGTTCGGAAAAGGAATTTATTTTAGTTGCAGAGGAGTAGAGAAATGATCCTAGAAAAATCTCAAAATTACGAGGATTTATAAAATATTAATTTTTTAATGAATAACACAGTACGGTCCTGCATAATATTAACCGATCTTTAACACCAAGAATTGAGAAAAGGGATTTCACATTGCTGGGGAATTACTTTGGCCAGTCTTCGGAGGCTTTGTGCCTACAATACTGAGAAGCACGTACTGAAAACGATTGTTTCTATATTTGTTTGCAACAGTAAAATACTGATTGTATACGGTCTTGACCTCTTTGTTTGATTATAGCTTATTATCAAATACAGTTTATTTAAATCGTTTTTCAAAATTTATCAAAAGTTTTTTGTATGAGATAACAATTTCAATATCTGTCTGTCAATCCACAGATTTTCTTTTAGAGAAGAACTTATACAACAAAATTTTGGCAATTTCATTTCTACTTTTATCTTCAATGGGTGATTCCTCTAATTCAGGTGCACTTAAGCTTTAACAAAAAGTGCAAAATTTTAATTTTTTTAATACAAAACTACTATGTTTTCTTGTCAGAAACAGAACTGAAAACGACCCTCTTCACTTACTACAGGCCTTATTTATTCTAGACTCTTTATACAGGAGGATCCAGAACTATGGAATCAAATTTCTAGGGATTATTCCGTACAACAATAAGAGACATTTAATTATAAGAATTCAGGTTCGGAAGTGTGTCCCTAAGGTGTTACTTCCTTATGATGCTTTAGGACTTTTTGAGCACAGTTTATTTTTATTGGTTTGTAGAAAATATCATCACAGTAATTGTTTGTATTGTCAGATCGGACAACATTGGATTGGCGGAGGTGATTCAGTTCTGTGGCCCCCTAGGTCATCCGATTTGACACATTTAGATTTCTTTCTGTGGGAATATATGAAGTACCTGGTTTATGAAACATCAATGGAAACACAAAAAGACCTGATTGTATGAATTACTGCGGCATCTGAAGTCGTTCAAAACTAAGGATCTCATGTTCTGAATTACTCTGTATAGTTTGATCCAGGAATCCTTGAAGGGATTTTTTTTAGGAAAAGGTTAATGTGGCAAAATAATATCCGAAAAAGTTCCAGGTAAATAATCCTGTTTTGAACATTTGACATCGATGGTAAGCAAATTAACAAATTTCCAGGCAAATAATCCTATTTTAAATCACTGATAAGGGTTGTAAACAAAATAAACAAATTTAAGCCAAAAGTACCATTTGTGTGGAAATTTTGAACTCAATATGTAGCATTAAAAGTAAATGGTAGTTAACTCTCAAGGATTAAATTTGAGTTACAAGCAAATATTTGCATCAGAATTAATCATATTTGACTCGTACGAAATTAAAACGCATCTACAGGTTCTCTTCTCTGAAAATCCGATGTCTCAAATAATGCATTTCTGTTTATTTTGGGGGCTTTAATACATCGGAGAGTCTGTTCAATGGAGCAAACAAAAATGCAACCGCAATCTCCGCTCCTTGGAGAGGGATTTAAAGGCCACTCGTGCATGAAGCCACATCTCGATACCTAAGTCATCTACCAGTCGTCAAAAAGCATAAAAATTTGGAGATTATGTTTAATATAATATATAATATATAATTTAATATAATAATATGGTTATATGAAAACGTAATGAAACTTCCTCCATGGATTTTAGCTTTCTGAGCCACAAAATTCCAGCAGACTTTACCCACTTCCTACATCAACGATTGGTGAAACTTGATTCATGAGGTGACTACAAACGTGATAACAGCTTAACTCATTTACAACAGTTGTAAAAAAACAATTATTTGTTGTTTATATTCATGATTAATGTTTTCGGAATCTTCCGCGCTCTGTCTGAGCACAGTAATTCCCCATGACACTAAAGTAGTATTGTTTCAATAACTTACCATTTCTTATTTTTGATTAATAAACTACAGAGACGGATTCAAGAATTTATAAATAGAGAATATTATAAAAGAAGAAAAATATACAGAATATGATGCAGAAATTAATGAAATGTTTTCTGTGTGCAAGAATTTTTTACTCTCTGGATTAAGAATTTTTTAAAATAAATATTAATAAAATTGTTTGTTGTCTAGAATAGTGACATTATGTATAGAAGTGCTTCGTGACCAATGAGATTTCCAGTTGAATCACCCCATAAACACTCCAGTTTTGAGCCAAAATCAGATTTTTGATATCTGCTTCCAGTATCGGTATTCTTAAGAAACTCAAGTTTAAAAAATTCTCATTCCCAAAATAACGAAAATATTAGAATGAAATGTTTGATGAAATCATTAGCGTAAATCTATTTAGTTATCTGATAAATTTTCAGTTGAATCAAGTTATGGGACTCAGCCTACGTCCAAAATCCTCACGCATGTTTCCGCTGTAAATTAAATTTTTGAAAAATTGTGAACCATAAAGTAATATGAGTATTTCAATAAAATCCAGCAAAATTGCTGGAGTAAATATTCTAAATGAATTACAGAGTTTTCAGTTAAATTCGGTCATAAAAAGTGGCATACCAATCATGAGTTTAGAACCTTCACATTTGCCTCCTATATCATCTTAATTATTGAGAAAAGCACATTTTGAAAAATTGTAACTCCTGAAATAAAGTAAATAGTTCAATGAAATTTAGTGAAACCAGCGGCATGGGTGCCCTTATTGTTAGCTTGTAAAATTTATCGTTGAAGATTAAAAACACTAGATTACCAAGCCCTCATCTAGATTTTGCACATCTGCTTTTCATGTGAATTTAAGACTCAATTTTTGGAAAATTGTGGTTTTCAAAATAATACAAGTATTTCAATGAAATTTGGGGTTATTACTAGTATAAATGTGTTTAATGTGTTGTGAAGCTTTCAATTGAATGCCCTTATAAACAATAGCTTTCCAAGCATGAGTCTGAACACCTCACATTTTTTGATCTAGCAGTTTTTAAAATTTCTGGTTTCCAGGATAATAAGAATATCTTAATGAAATTTGGGACATATCTGAAATAAGTGTCTTTGATAAACAACAAATGAAATGTTTGATTAAATTTACGTATCAAGCCTAGATTGAAAACCCTGCACAAAATACGAGTACCTTTCACAGGGAGTTTTTTTACTTGCATATGTACAGTATTTCGTTGGTTGCCTAATTATTACCCCTTAAATTTCTACTTAATATTCCAATTATGCTATAAATTTCAAAACTTCATCGAACAAAAATTCCTTAGTCCCCACCTGTCGCTTCACGTTATTTATGTTTATCCAACTGCTAGTCTCGCTAAAGTATATAAACCTCTGCCTGGTGTTAAAAATCACAAACTTAACTAATTGTAAGAGTCAAGACTTGTTTCTTCAATCACAAATTAAAATTAAAAAACAAAAAATGAACAAATTATTTGTTTTATTCGCAATTTTCGCTACTTTCGCTGTTGCCACTTTGGCAGCGCCAGTTGAAGAAGTTGATGAAGTGGTTCAAGTTGATGATGGTAAGTTTTTGGGCAAATCTAATGGAAAACTTATTAATAGAAAAACGTATTTTTTAAATTTAGATCACGTGATTGTTAAAAGAGCCACGTGCGACCTTTTGAGTTTCGAAATAGCCGGAGCTAAATTCAACGATGCCGCATGCGCAGCCCACTGTTTGGCCCTTCGCAAGAAGGGCGGACATTGCAATGGAAGTGGAGTGTGTGTTTGTCGCAATTAAGAATTTTTGACTATTGTTTCTCCAGGAAAGTTTCCCTCATAGCCCCCTTTTTTCCTTTCATGAACTCTCCACTAATTCCACGCCCCTTTGTACTTTATCCTCTAATCGAATGGATTTTTTTTCTTCAATAAAGCACGTTTTCGTTTAATTTTTCCTTTGTATTGCGGGTAGACCGCTGCGCCTCCAAATTGAACCCTAATGGAAGAAGATATTAGAAAGAAGGAGAGGGAGATTAAAGAAACAGGAAATGGCTTCCTTTTGCTTAATTTCGGCTTACTTGAGAGTAAAAGTGCTGTTACAAGAGTAATTAACTGGAGGCGAAAATTATTACGCCCCAGGGTGAGATAAAATAAGAGTGCATGTTAGATAGACCGCTTTAGGGGGTAGATTCTCGAATTCATGAAATGTTGACGTCAAAATGGCGTTCGAGCAATGTATAGCGTACGTCATTTTAACGTCAAACATCGCTATTGTTTCAGATATTTGCCCTTATAATAGTATAGTTTATCCTAGTCTTACATACACGTGCAACAAACTTTTCATTCTCTCTCTCTTTCTCTCTCTCTCTCTCTCTCTCTCTCGGTAAATAATAGGAATTGTGTGTGGTCTCCGGAGTGTAAATAACTGTAATGAAGCCCTGCATGGACCGAGGGTTCTAAAATAAACAGACCATTATTGTGCGTTTATTTTTCTCCAGCCATATTTCACTTTTAAAGCGTCTTTCAGTAGATTGCACGTTTGTTTGCCTAGGACAAAGCATAGTTCCGAACCAGGACAAAAACATTTTTAATATTTGTAAGGCCCTTTTTGTGTCAGTTACAAGACAATACAATTACCAGAATGTGTGAATATCTTTTGGAAAAGTTGACAAATTCTTGAGAGAATGGTAATTGAGCGTTGAAAATTTTGAAAATTTCTTTGAAGCGGAAAGCTCCTGGTCATTGAACTAGAAAATGTCGATAAAACCTAAAATATCGGATAGAACTTTAGAAAACCTTTGCTCTTAGTCTATAGTTCTCACATATGTAAGAATATACAGGGTGTATTAATTGAAACCAAAAATAAATAATAACATAGTAATCATCAAAAATTAACAATTTACTACCATATCTGCAGTTTTTGTTTACTAAAACATTAGTAAAATTGTGTTTTCTTAATAAATAAAAGAATCATCTTTCAAAAATTTTCACCCTATATATAATATCTAATATAATAAAATAATATGCATCACGCTAGACTGAGCTCTTTAGAATTAGGTTTTGCTGTTCTTATCATCGTTTCTTCAATGACACAAAAGAACTTCAAGGTTGAAAGCTCATTTTTCGGGTTTATTCATTCGTGAAGAGGATTTAATGGAAATATAATGCCTGTTAATGGAAAAATTTTTTCGCTTTTCCTATAGCTATGAAAAGAGAGAAAGATTTGTTGCAGATGACGGCGCTTCGTGCAATAACTTTTTTTGGTGCCAATTGATTTACAAAATTTGGTATTTTTGGTATTTAAAAAGGTGAAATTCCTCTTTTAGAAATTTTGAGGCAAAACTTTATTTTTTTTATATTACTGATTGCAAGTTGAATATTTTGACAGTTTTGCCACTATTACTCTCATTAACTCATTTTAAAACAGTCAAATTCACCTAAAATCTCTTGGTTTTTAAGATTGTTGAAAGTTTTTAAGGTTTCAAAGTGTCAAGTTTTGTTTAAAATTTCTAAAACTTTGATAAATTCACTACGAAAACCGATTGGAATACCAGATTATTGATTTAATTCAGCAGTAAATTACAAGCTAAAATTCAAAATTTGAATTAAAAAAAATTCTTAACTTTATTTACAGAAAATGAAAAACTACACTTATGCCTATAGAATTTGACCTCACATATAGAGAAATTATAGGAGAAGATAGGGAAAAATATTAAGCTGTTTTTTGAAATTCCGGCTGTGTCACCAAATTTTTGATTTCTCGTTTGTGAAAACAAAATTTATATTCTTTCACATTTAGTGTTTGGAAATCTCTTGAGAAAAAAAGACACCTACGCCATTGCAATTTAGGATCACATATAGGAGAACTATACAAGTAAATAAGAACTATATGAATAAATAATAATATTCCGTTGTTTCATTAAATTTCAATGAGGCTATCAAATTTTTTATTTCTCAACTGTTGAAAACAGAAGTTTGTCTCATTTACGTCTAATTTTTTTAAAATTGAGAGCTTGAAAAAAAGAATTATCTACGCCATTGGAATATGACGTCAGATATGTAGAAACTACAAAAGAAAATGGGGAAAATATTCAACTGTTGAATTCCAATGGAGTTACTAAATTCACGTTCGATTAAAAAGAATATTTTGTGGAATTTAATAGTACTTCACCAACTAATTGGTTTATACCTTTTCGAGATATCGACGCTCGAAATGTGAAATTTTCTCTTTGGAACGTTAGAAAACTTTTGAATATTTTGAGGCGCTGAAAATCACAATCTTAAAGAAAAATTAAAAACAAAGGAGAAAATCCGTTAATATACAGGGTACACGGTATGCGAACCCTAGCATGAGCTTCTCAGTTATTTAAAGAGATGCAAAGCCGGTTAAATTAGGGCAAAGTTGTGCAATTTAAAGTTCAGTAAAACGCTTTTTTGAAAATCGAAAAATTCCAACTATTTCCGTAAATACGTATTCGGAAACACCGAAATTAAAAAAATTTTTTTTATCTTTTCCAGGGTTTATTTGAAGAGATAATTGAAAACTATTGACGCTTTACCATTGCAACTTTTTCCCCTCAACAACGTGATGGTATTACATTAGTAATTCGACATTTTGATTTCTATAGTCTATTTGAAAGTGTTTGACAGCACAGAACACCAATAAAGACAAATTTTTACTAACAGGGTGAGTCGCCAAAATTTGAAAAAATAACGGACGGTTTTCATAGTAAATAGGCAATTTTCGCAATTTAAGGTCGTGCTTACCCTAGACCTTTAAGAAACACAATAGGTCATAAAATTTAAACAATAGTAGTGCGGATGAATAGTAGTACCAGTGGCAGAGTTTAAGAAGGGTACAGCTTGAAATTAAATAATTTTTTAATTATATTCGCTTTAATTTCAACTCTGTACAAGGAGGACACAGATACTGTTAATACATATGTATATATTTCAAATTCATTTTAAAAAGGCGAAACGACACTGGTTTATTGGGGTTTTATGGCTTTCGACTCTTAGTTGTGCTGCCAAACATTTCCAAATAGACTATAGAAACCATCATCAACTTAACTTTTTTAAATACGGCCCTGGATTTATAAAATTAAACTCGTATAACCGTTTTTATTCTGAATTTGATGACATAGGACACTTAATAGTTAAACACGTTGTTAATCTTAATATTCTTGATTTCTGTTAAGACGGTTTAAAAAGCTGAAAAGCTTCTCCCTATAAATGTGCCTTGCTATATTCTTATAATAATTATCAAAATACTAGACGATAAAAATTTTGTGACCGTAATCCACGTCTCAGTTTATTTGGTTAGTTCCATTGAAACGCATTTTTTTTTTCAAAGTATGTTCTGGAACAAATTGTTAATCATGTAACTATCCGATTTTTGACAGTTTATAGTTAAACACCTAAACTTTTCGCTTTTAAGTAACAAAATACCTTATTTAAATAAAGATAAATGTGATATCATTGAAATTTATTACAATCCACAGAACAATTTTTAAACTGCGTTTCAAAGATACTTTGAACGATTTCCTGAGCGTCAACAATCAGATAGAATGTATTTTCTATCACTTCATAGAAACTTAAGCCATTGTAGGTCATTTTCGAAACAAAAAAAAAACTGTGGAATTAGACCGAATGAAAACGAAGAATAAGCTTTTTAAGCCGTTTTAACAGAAATCAAGAATATCAAGACTAAAACGCATTTAACTATTAAGTGTCATATGTCACCAAATTCAGAATACAAAGGGCTTCACGAGTCTAATTTTAGAAAGCCAGGGTCGTATTTAGAAAAGTTCAATTGATAATGGTTTCTAAAAATCGAAACGTCGGATTGCTAATATTACATCATCACGTTGTTGAGGGGAAAAAGTTGCTATAGTAAAACGTCAACTGTCTTTACTTATCTCTTCAAATACACCCTAGAAAAATTTTTAAAAATTTTGGTTTTTTCGAATATTTACAGAAGTAGTCGGAATTTTTCGATTTTCAAAAAAGTGTTTTACTGAGCTCCAAATTGCGCAACTTTCCTCTAATTTAATCGGCCTTGAATCTCTTCAAATAAACGAGATGCCCATGCTGGGGCTCGAAAATCGGGCACTCTGTATAAATACCGTCGACGTTCTGATATACACTATTTACTGCATCATCAGGAGACGAGTCGTGATTGGTTCGATGAGCTTTGATAGTCATATAAACATCATTATTACCGCAATTAATTTCCTCTTTTGCGATACCTGGTGATTGTAAATTTGAATAATAAATAAAATGAAGACAATTAAAAAAGTGAGTTTATTCGAACAAAACAAAGACAAAAGTGTTTAAAAATACGAAATAGCTACAAAAAGGGAACTTATAAATACATAGATATAAACAGGTGATTATTAAAAAAACCTGAAGTAGGCGTTGAAATATCTGAGGTACGTCTTGGATAAATTCATCTGTTCTGTTGCGAGTCAGATGTTTGATGGTATACTGCAAATGGCTTAATCAACATCCTACCTTTACAGCTCACCGCTTACTGCCAGGTTTTTTTAACGATCGCTCGTAAGTCTATACAGGGTATATACAGGGTGCTGGCTAAATAATAGAATTCTAGTTGAACGCGTAAAAATTCAAATTTGTCATAGTTGCTGATACAATTCACAAAATTGATCACAAATCGGAGCATTAAATTTGGAATATTTTTAGAACGTAAAATTTACATGAAATTTATTCATCCCAAACCCATTTTCCCTGCTGTTTATATCAAATTTCTCCTTCCGCCCGACACATCCTCATTATCATTATGCCTAAGGTGTACTTCAAGTTCTCCCTAGACAGCCCTTCATCACTGAAATTCACACTTAAAACCACTCAAAGCACTGTTTGGTGTTCACTTTCCGCGATAAAACAAACTTCACATAAGTTATGCGAGGCGGCGCTATTTCCACGAAAACTCGGATGTTTCGACTGCCTGATAAAGCCGCCTTCAGACTCTTAATAATCCGTCTACAGTTTACCAAACTGTTCGTCCTTCAACTCGAAACGTGAGCCCCCTGCCTCACTTTGTACCCCTCTGTTTCGGTTTGCCCCTCCCTCGCCGCCAGTGGGACCCATTTCAAAGCTCTTAGCAAACACGGAGGTAAAGGAACCATAGGCGTAGGACCAGTTTTTGAGCTTAAAAAGAAAACAAATCAAAGATGATTATTCATTCATGTTAATAGTAGAAAACGTAGTGGCGTAATCTAGCTGGCGGTGGACACAGAGAAAAGTTTCATAACAGTACTTCAGATAAGAAAAAAAGCAAAATGGCTTCCAACCGCCATTATGAAAGCTGCGCTTATCTCATAATGGGTACTGAGGGTCTTTTCGGTGCTTTCTGATTTTTCCAGAAGAAACTGGCAACGCTGCATTGAAATGATGGAAACATGCAAGTTCACGCTGCTTTCGTCGCAGTCTCGTCACTGGGTCAATGATCCCATCTTTGTCAGCTGATCGATGACGATCGGCTGTGTGGCCCCTTTACTTCATTACTTTTTCATTCCTCTCTCTGCTTTGTTCTCTCTTCTGCCTCAATCGTTTATGTCTCATCAAAGTTTTATACACATCAATTTTTTATCCCGTGGCAACCCTGCAACAGTCTTTTGTCTAATCGCCATTTTGTGTCACTAAAATTGTGTTACTTTGACATCTGGTAGTGGTGCCCAAAACTCAATTTATAGGTATTTACGTATATGTATTTGTAATGGGTTTTATGGCAGATTAGCTAAGGTACACATTCACACATGCCGAATAACGTAAACAAGGGATAATCTAAAAGCAAACTTTGGGCTTGTAAAAATCGCACTTGTCTAAACAAGTCTGGATTAAAAAAGGGTTTTGTTTACCGAAGGCCCTGTTTTGAAATTATATGGATTTGGGGTTTGTTTTTCCATTAGCAATTCAATCTGACATTGCCGAAATGTGACCTACAACTCACAGTGATGAATTTAAATCATAACCCAAACTCGTGTTCTAATACTCGCGAGTTAAATTTGTTTCTATCTTCTTGTACACTCTCAGGGGACGAGTTTAAAAAATATCCTCAACCTCAATTCACACTCAACTTACCCTCCAATCGAAATTTTGTTTGTTTTATTATTCACATGAATAAAACTTGTTTCTACCTTATTCTAAACTCCCAGAGAACGAGTTTAAATAATCGCAACTTGTGCTCAATTTCAACTCATCCAATCATAATTAGTGGATTCAATTATTTACGGATTAAAATTGTTACTATCCTGTTGCAAACTTGGCGAGTAAGTTAATCCCAAGTTTATTGATCAGAACTCACGTTTTATGACTAAATAGAACATGTTGAGCTGGATTTGAATGATATGCAATGGTATCATTTCATAAGGAACGAATTTCAGAAATCTCAGTTGAATTCATTAAATCGCATTTTGAGTTTTTCATCGCTCGTGAGTTAAATTTGCATTGTTCAGTCTTTTATTTTTTTGGGAATAACACCTCACAGACCAGCACGGATTGTTGGACCGTAAGACGATAGAATCTGGTGAGAAAACCTGAAAAAAAAAGATATTTGGTGTATGAGGCGCTATCCCCCCCCCCCCCCCCCAAAAATACCAATCCGCTTAATACATAGAGAACATGTCTACATTGTTTTAAACTCTAAGAGAATAAAATTATATCGTTCCATGTTCGTCTCAATTCAACAAACCATTAGGTAATAAGAAACCTCATTTTAGGTTTCTTATTACTCATGAGTTAAATTCCTTTCTAATTCGTTGTACACCCGCAAGAATGCAGAGATGAAACTGCAACTTCAAGTAGCGTCATTGCAACTCATCTCTTTTTGCTCACAACTCGCACACCTCGCATCTTCCATATTTAACTCGCCACTTGATGAATCTAAACTAAATTTTGTTCTCATTTTCTACCTTCAGCAACTCGTATATCTTAAAGTATTCCCATTTTTACATTTTTCAAAACTCGTGGTGAATGAGTTTCACCCTTTCACTCACTTCAGCTTAATTACAAAACCTCGCATCAGAGTTGCAGTTAATTAGAACTAGATTTTTACTCGTTGTAACTCGTGCAACTGAAGTTACACACATTTTGCAATGTCCTAAAGATACAACAATTGTTGAAGGGTTCTAAACTCGTAGGCGAGTTGAAATCTCTGCAACCTCATGCTCACGATTATAAATTCAATTTTTAGATCCAATAACTCTTCAGCCTGAGCTAGACTTGTCTTAGAACTGGTTGCGATTAAGTTGCATGGTTTTAAAAAATTTTTAGAATCTTGCGGTGAAAAAGGTTTGTAGAGAATTAGCTTCAACCCTTCTACTCTTAGCTGGACTGACCTCAGCTCAGTTCTGACTCGTCTGACTGACTTGTTTCGATTTGCTTCTGCAATGTTATCCACTGGCATAGAGTGAGTTTAACCTCTTTTAATTTTATTGTTTGCAAAGATCTTGCCCAAGATTTTTTTACACAATTGGAAGTTAAAAGCTTTTCTTTCTCGGTGCGTTTTCAAAAAACCGTATTGCCCTCCCATGACTTTCTAAAGCCTTCCTACGGATTTTTAACAGTTTAAAACTCTCATTACGGAAAATCCTGGAAAGAAACTCGTCTGATTTCTTTCTATTTCCCTGAAAATCAGATTGGAAGCCTCTTTATGCATGGTATCCTAGACAACCGGGCACAATCCAGGGATAGGGATGCAAGTCACAGGGTTTCACGTGATTAGTTTTAGGGCGCGGGGATTATTTCCGTAATGCTCCAATTAGGAGTAAGTGGTCGCAGTTCACTCAAAAAGACAGGTCTATAATTGGCGAAATCGTAGACTCGATTATTCATAAAAACTCATAGAATGTCCCATAACTATTGTCCCATCTGGGAGATAAATGGAAGCGCCACCCATGGCATCTCACAGTTAACTAAAGTCGACATTACGAAGACCCACTTGCCTGTCGGGGGGTAACATCTGCAAGCTCACGACCCATGGGATTCGCCCTTTTGTCCTTCCAAGGCCTGAAACCCTCATCAATTCGACGTTGCTGGATTAGGCTTTAACAGAGGCGGAGAAGTTGAAAATTTTCATTTTGTAATTTTATTACTTACTTTATTCATTGTACCTACTTCTGTATAAACGTTAAGCACAGTGGCGTAGGAAAATCCATTTCGGAGTAATAGCTTTGCACAATTGGTTGTGTTGAAATTTTAGTAAAACCTTATAAAATCCCTTCACGCAACGAACCTCTGACTCATATAAATTTTTAAGGAAAGACATTTACGGAGGTTTTTGGGTAAAAATGTGCTTTTTCCAACAGTTATATGCACAGTGGTGTAGAAAAAACCGTTTAAAATTAGTCAACCCAGAAAGTCCAAACTGCCCTTCACGTGAAACGCCTCTGATTAATACAAGTTTTCAGGGAAAGATAGAGGAAAATGTGGTATTTCAAATGGTTACAGGTGCAGGGGCGTGAGAAGAACCGGATTAGAGTAATTATTTTTCAAAACTGCTCCTGTCAGGGACTCTAAGCTTCAGTAAAATTTTCGGTTATTTGTTTCTTCCCTTCTCCCCTTCATATGAAACGCCTCTGGTTGAGATGACTTTTTTGTGGCTAATAGAACAAGATATGGGGTTTCTAATGTTTATGGATTCAGTGGCGTAGGAATATCCGTATCTGTATATTTATATGCAGCATCGTCAACGGTGAAAATAATGTCTTTGGACTTTAAACAGTATTTAAGCATTTAATCGATTTAATGGATGTATTTGAAATGTATTACTGATATCTCTTAATAACCGATACGACCTATTGTTTCTACTATTTTCCACGTAGCTACTTTTAGTAAATTCCATGACTTAGGATAACACACAACAGATGTCGCTACGTTCGATCTGAACCTCACTTAGCAAATTTCTCTTCTATATTTAGTGTCAACTGTGATCCATCTATGTATGAGTGCAATAACTAAAACTTTCTACCAAGGGGGTGATAACCTAAACCAACACATCAAATTTAATAACATTAGTTCCACATTCCAAAGGGGTGGGTGGCGAGTATAGACAAACAACAATAATGCTGAGACATGTCATGCTTCACAGAGCCCCTCATCATTAAATATGGCGATCGGATCATGCTTGGTTCGTTACGGTGTGCGAGAAAGGACCATAATGGCTGAATGGCCTGCCCTAAGCAATTATACTTGGCAGGGATCCGTTTTCATTAAAACCGTACAAAACGTATGGCTCTTATTTGTTATTTTTGCCTGCCTTGGAAGGGAAAATTATGATTCAGACTGTTAAGGTAGAGAAAGTAGATTTCAATCGCCTTTGGGGTTAAACCTTTGTCTAGAACAGGTTTCCATTAAATCCAATATCTAAGTGGTATTTTAATATTAACGAATTCAATCAAAGAATGTGCAGACCTCATGGGTAGGGGAATAAAACTTTAATAGTGATTGGTACCTCTGTATATTACATATGTACCTGTTACATGCCATATTTACTCCTGCTTAGATATGTTCAAATGCTGCTTTGCGCATTATGATAAAACTCTATATTAATTTAAATCTCTAGCGAAACCATAACGCCTTCTGCGAAATCAAAATTTCTTAACAAACAATTAATATTTATGGTTTTCAAACCCATTTCAAAACGAGTTCGGGCTTTACAAATTCGCCAAATATCTATATTATACCTCTTACTTTGAACTGGCTTTATTTGCATACCTTTAAGTCCTCATTGTGCGACTCTGTGGGGACTCGATCCCGAAGGTCCAGTCTGGTCAATAAAATGCCGTTAGGTGCATTTTTGGGCCGAGTGATTTGTAACCTTAGAAATGACATTTCGAAGGGAAAAGATTGTTTGTCCTATACAAGTCGGATGCGGCTCTGATTCTATAGTTATGGTCCTGTTAAGGGGCCGTAAAACGCTTTATAGCCTCATAAAAAAACCTGTGTGTAGGTTATGGTGGGGGAGGAAAGGTGGGCCTACAGGGAGAAAAGAATTTATCGTCTGGTAATAGTGAACAATGTAGATGAATAATTGGGTCGATAAAACGCTATATTTGAGATGCGAAAACTCCATTTTTTCATATGGGACTTCCTAGAATGAGATTCTATTATAGGAATTATTGAATTTTTACTGCTCACTGGTGTTAATTTACCTATGGAAACCCCTATATCTCGTAGTTTTTGAGTAATATTGAGGTTAATAATTGAGAATGTCTTTAATGCCTTTCAAGGAGAGTTTTTGACATGCTGTTTAAGTCCTAGAGACTCGATTTTTTTCCATTGAGCACCATACATATTACTCGTTCTCATTTCATTTTTATGGGTTCTTGAGTAATTAGAGCCTGAATCAGATTCTAAACCAAAACTGCACAAAGCTCCATAAACTTCCTCCAAGACCCACTAACGCTCAATTACTCAAACTCCACCCTTGGAACTATTTTGCTGAAATAAGGTTTCCGTAAGTAGGTTGTAACTGTACATCCCCTAGGCAATTTTTTATGCAATTTCTCAACCTGGGAGCAGCAGGGGAATTCCACCCCATCGAAATCTCAATTGCAAGAGTGCGTATCGATCAGGGACGCAACGGGCGCAGCCCTCGGGAGAAGGGACCCTGCTAATTCGGTTCGTCGGTATACGTCACTGTCGGGGGTTGATAAAAGGGAGAAAGTAAAGCTAGAAACAAAGTAATGTTTGCATCAGTAGGTTAGGTGGGGACATTGGTTTAAGGTCAACTTTTTATTCCTGAAGAATTCATCCCTTAACCATTGGGAGACGCCATTTTAATTTGGGAAATTGAAGGGTCGAAGGGGTGATGTAGACAAAGGAGAATAATTTATGTGGCAAAAATGCCCCACAAAGAGGTGTTTAGAAATGACACGTGGGCAATTAAATCGATTTTAAGGCAGGGATTTCATTTTTGGGGTTGATGATGCTACTTTTGAAGGGTTTTAACTATCAATTCGTAGCAGCAATTTGACAGAGTTACGTCATATATGTCAGTTCTGATAATGAAGTTAATTGACATATTGGAAAATTGTTGACATATTGGAACCGACGAAAGTCATTTTTCTTTAAAACAACCATGCGATCCGAGCCTTGATAGTGAAAGCCACGGCTGACAGCAGGCAATATCATAAGCCAACTGTCAATTATAGATTGACCGAATTGGTTTGAGCCTTTTAAAATATAATTGTTGACATTCTAAGTGGACCATTAAAAAAAATCGATTCGATATTGTTTTCAGAGTAATTTATTAAAGGTTACGTGCAATTGACGAAATGCTATGTGCTTCATGTTTCAACAACGAAAGTGACAGTTGAGAGTTATAAATTACGTAAATGGGTTGAAGATTATCCAAATGAATTTAAATTTTTTTCTGCCTCGAGCATCAACTATTCGACGAAAAATCTAAAATTGATAATAGTTGGTCAATTGTTGGAAACAACTAGAGAGTATGTTTCCTTTGAAAGGAGAAGGAAAGCCATGTGATTCGAGTCTTATGTTTATTTGTCTTTTTAGCTACAAGTGCCTTCCGTTTACATTCAAGGAGATACATTTACAAACCTTCACAAACCACAATCGCGATATCTCTGCTTTGCCCTGAAAAATCAAACCCACAGATCAAAGTCCCCCAGAAGAGAATCGTCGACAGCACCTGTCACCGACACACGGCTGGTCAACCCCTCCCTGCTGTCGCCGACGCTGCCCTCAGGCGGCGGCGAGACGAGGGAGCCACTCTCTGAGAATCGCCACTTGCCCTTCCATGTTCCAACCGCATTAATCAAGTTGTTGGGGTTTGCGTAATGCGCCTGCGGCTTGATTTGAGCGATGGCGCCGGCGCACGGCTGCTTATGGGGGAATGGCCGCGGCGTCGATTATTTGCATACGATTCAGTAGGGGATAACTTGTCTAATGTCGAATTAAAAAGCCTTTTCACGGCGTATGCGTGTATCTTGTAAATGTCAGCGAGGCCAATCGTAATGGTTTTAGTAGGCCGACATTTTTTCTATTGCCGGTGCGCAGACCCGAAACTGTTTCTCGTCTTTATCTATGTAATTTTGTTTCGAATTTGCAATGGAGAATCATATGAATTTTCGTGAAGATTGATGTCTTTGAGATCTCTATGAACTTTGTGAACCTGGTGGGCAAAATGCAAACATAAGAAAGCGAGCAGTTATGACGCTATATTTGACATAAAAATGACGTTCCTGGTTGTAGTTTGTTACTTGATTTTTTCGGTTTGTTTTTTCTAATGCCCACATGAGTAATCAAATTTCCTAATATGGGATTATAGTAGGTATCAACTGTATGGTATCTACTATCTTGCACGCTGTTTAGCTGAATTTTATGACATTTTTGACACTTAGATAAGAAATTATGTATCTTGCAATGGTCTGGAACCATTACATCAGCCATCTGATATCGTGTTTTTTTTACGGTTTTATCCGCCTTTTTGGAAATGACGTCACATGTGCTATCACGTCTTATATGCGCAGGCACATGACACATCTCTGATGAAAGATGACGTCATTGGGCACTAATAAATGGCGACCCTTCGTCCAAAAACTGGAACACATTTTAGTGGACTGCTGGCAATTTTCAATTGCTACGCCCACTTCTTCCATGTGATTGGCTTGATGAGTCTCGCATTGTTGCCACGTTTATTGTGTTTCTGAAATTGGTAGAAAATTTCTCCTTTCATCCGCCTTTAGTGAAGTACCAAAACGCGAAGAATCTTGTTTAAAACCTTGAAAGCTTGAAAAAAGCTTAGTAAGTAATTGCTATTAAATAAACTGTTAACCCGTATAAGGACATTCCTGAATTTTGATACTTACTTCAAATTAACTCTCAGTGTACTTTGAAGAGTTAAAAAAATGTATACCTAAAAATCGGGTCTTAAATGCGCATTAAATGTCCACAGATGCATGATGCCTTAGGTATTGATGTTTTGATACTCCTTTCTTTTGAACTCATAGGCCGTTTATAGAGATATGTTTGAACTTTCTGGTTACATATCTTAAATAGCCATTCGTTAAGAGGTTAGCGAAACAGTGGCGGGCAAGAATCGAAAATTTTTAGAAATAATACAAATTTTGTTACGAAGCTCTACAAGTGGTAAATATTGATTAATCACAATGATTCTCGGGGAACTCATAGAGCGGGGGTTTACAGAAGTTTACAGAAGTCTATTAAGGAGTGTTTTTTTTTGTTTAGATGCGAGTATGCAGGGTGCCAAACGTGACTAAATAAGTAGCGAAAATGAAAAGAGAAAATTCCTAAAGTCCCAATTTATAAAAATTTTAATTGCCAGTAATAGCCAAATTCTTGTAAGCATGAAACGACCCGAATGGATTTTTAATTTTAGGCGAATTTTTGAGATTTAAAAATTCGACGTTGAGTTTATATTGCAAATTTAAACCTATTTAAGACATAGAAAATAGATTAAAAAACTATTTTCAGAGAAATGTTTATGGAAATGTTCTGTTAATATACTTAAAAGGATTATTGGTAAAGAGAAGAAGGGATCAGTGGCGCGCCTAAGTCGAAAATTGAGGAAACTACTTATTAAACTACACAATGAACAAATATAGATCAGTCACTACGAAACTCTCGGAATTAAGTGGCGAGAGGAGGCTGCAAAAGTATACCTTGCGGTATAAATTCAGCCAAACAAAGTTAAAAAAAAAAAGTTAGAAAATCAAAATTTTGCTCACGCGCATGCTCAATTTTGAACTGTTTTTGCAATTACAGACAGGCATCATTGAATTCCGAATATCATTATATCCAGTAATATTATTTCAAACTTCTTTACGAGATTTTCGTGTCTCTAAATAATAAAGTATATTTATCAAGCTAGGAATATTTCATCATAAATATCCATAGTCCAACATTCCGTAAACCACATCTATAGGCTGATAACTCAGCCATCCTCCATGTTATCTCTGAGTGTGCGCCATATAATATTTAAATTATGATAGCCTAAAAGCGGCCATTAGACAGTGTAGAAAAGCGCAGAAGCCCTCAAGCGAGACAAAGACAGACAGCAAGCCTGTTTTGGCTTCTCCATCGCATTAAAGCGCAGCCGAATCTGGCCGACAAGGCCCGAACAAACTTGTTTCCCATTCGCTTGAATATTATACAAGGGAAACCCTCGAAATTAATATGGACGACGTTCCCCTCACCCCCCAAACGGGACCAATCTAGCAAAATGGAGGGGCAGGGCGAGGTGCGATAGGCCAGAATCGAAGGACATTCGGGTCGACTCCGATGATTCCGAGTCCTAGTCAGTGTAGTTCGAGGGACCACCTATAGGTGTGATTACGTAGAGACGGGAATAAAAATAATCAAGTTTCAGTGCAAAGTTTCATTGTGGCTTGAAAAACTTTGATTTGTTTTAATGTTTTCAGTTATTTTTAGTTGGATTTCGTTGTGATATGGAACGTAATAGGGGTTTCGGTTTTTATACGAAAAGGTCAGTTTTTGTTTGATTATTTAATTTTAGTTTGCCTTAGTTTGCTGTGTTCGTCACCAGAGGAGGCAACCTCTTCAGTAGTTAAACGGTACGTCTATAATTTATGTGTTTTGTGTGTTTCCAAACCCCCATGGCGTTTAAATAAAACTAAAATGGCGGCCGAAAATAGTACATTAGAGTCTGTCCTTGTTTGCACTATGGCGATCGCCTCCTGACCGAAACGCGTCTCTTTGTTCTGATTGTTCAGCTATACGATTCCCTTCCTACCTCCTCTTGAACACCGGTTGTGAAAGCGGTAGCTGCGCAGTGCGCAACCCACTTTCATGTATGTCTCCAATGAATTTACATTCGACTATCTGCCGGGGATAGTGGGTACAAGGTACAAAACACTGTGATTCGATTATTTTGGTGTACAACCATTTTAAGAATATTACCAGGAAATTCGTAATGGATTCATGTGGGTGTCAGATGTTATTTAGACCTCAAAACCCAAATATTTCATAATTTATGTATTTATTACATACAATTTTATTTTCAACACATAATTTAATATAAAGATTTTATTATGGCGTGTTAGTCAGGATATGGAGATAAATCTATTGTTAACATGCTTTGAAAAGTTTAGATAAATATCTCAAAAACTGTGGAATAATGGATGAACAATAAAGAATAATATAAAATATCTACTTCCTGTATCATAGAAAGTTCTCAAGAATTTGAGAAAATTTGTCCGTATAAATGCTGGGTCTGTTTTTAAGGGTAAAATGTGCTACTGTGATTTGGTTGTGGTTTGGTAGAATAAGTACATATTTTTTAATTTTGTAATTAAAAAAATTTTTTTGAGCATTAGTCCTACGAACACTTTATTTTGATAAGAGTTGCAGGTAAAAAAAATATACAAAAATGTTGTAAACTGAAAAAAAAATTGCGTATTTTTGAAAAAATCTGACTAGCACATGAACAAAATTTTTACATTTTAAAAAGCGGCTAATCTCCGAACAAATATCACTATATAGAGCCTCACTATCATTTTAAAAATAAAACTAAATCTGTAAAATTATAAAATTAATATATCGTGACAAATCAGGTTAATATCCCAAAAACTATAGAGGCTATTGAGAAAAATTATGTAAAAAATAAAATTTCAATGTCTTGTACCCGAGAAACAAATTGTAGGAGCATTGCTCATTCATGGTTTTATGAATTTTTTATGTGTGCTTTTCAGGGAAGAATGCGCTCCTTTAATTTGGCTAATTAAATAATTATTTTATTGTCTGAGCATATACAAATTTTCTCTAATAATAATTTTTTGTTTTGATAATGATGGTAAATAGAAAGAAAATGTAAGGGACAAAAAGTATTTTTAATCTAAAAAAAAATTAATTATTATTTTTTTTAATATCTCAGTGATAATTTAACAAACAAATTTGAAACGATAAATGCGAATTTGCTTTCAGAGAAAATATGTAGCATTGGAGTTTAATAATCGTATGAAAAACGAAGTTATATGTATAAAAATTTGAAATGAACATATTTTGAAAATTTCAATTTAATAAAACAAAAACTGAAAAAGCTATAATATGATAAAATTATAAATCCAATTTTCACTCCCTGTATTTTGATTAAAAAAAAGCGTTTACGCGCAACTAACCACATATATTAATTTTCATATGTATTTTTTTAAGTATACAATGCGCTGCGCTGATTTAGCGTTGCTTAATGAATAATTTTTTTCATAATCTACAAATTTAGTTTATCATAGTCACTGCATCTCTATAGCTTTGACAAATAGGAAGAAAATCGAAGGGACAAAAATGTTCTACATTGAATATAAATATAATAAGAAAATTAATTTAAAAAAAAAAACAATCAACAAATAAAAAAATAACAAAAAAAATGACCACAAGTAGAACCTAATTCCGAAAAATTACTTCAATAGCTTTTTGATTATTTGAAATATCGAATTATACGTGTAAAATCGACATATTTTTGAAAGTCTTCTCAACATTTTAAAAACTGTAGGAGCTTCGATGACAAACGTCAGCAGTAAAACTTTAATCCCACATATCTGGGAAACCAGTCCTTTGTAGATCTACGTTAGTATGAACTTCTTTCAGTATATTTATAACGTAAAGATATGATACCAATTTGGAAGCTTCTCAGTTTGTTATTTTCTTAGTATTTGTTGCCATTTTAAAATTATTCAAAACTTAAATGTTATTGGAACAACATCAAAGTGAGTGGGCTGGACGGCATTGAAGTAGGTGCGAAATAACATCTTGTACATTTAATATGTTGACATTTTGTATGTATCTTGTAGAAAGGTGATAAATGGTGCTAGTAAACACCTTCCAACTCAATAAAAACTAATTCCAAGGATAATCGGCGGAGTTGCAGACGTAGGGAGGTGGGTTAAATGGTTTTGACTCCATACACGAAAATGGGGTTGAGAGCTCAACATATAACATCAAATGATGTAAATTCACTTACAAAGCTTTGACAATGAAAAAATGTATAATGGAGTGAGAAAAAGCCTCCAGATACTAAAAACTGGTCATAAAGGTTTTTATGTTGATGGTAATCTAGTCACTAGATTCTAGTGAATCTGTAGTGCCTACAAGAGTTTTAGATACCTAAATCTGTCTAGTGATAGTGATAGTGTTGGTCTAAAAATGTTTTAGTACCACTGAAAAGCTGTTTCCGACCATTCATGACCGATATAACTATGTAAGCGACGGCTCATCTGTTTACAATTTTGAATGGTGTTGACCTTTCTCTTTGCCCCTTTGGACGTAAAAAACTGGAAAACGATTTGGGATAGAAAAAAAGACGCTCAAAGACCGGTTATAGAGAAATGTTTCAGCTTTCTATTGATATTCCTGCAAAGGCTTTTCCTTGAAGTGGGGACGAAGCATACAGTGCCAAAATCGAAAATCCTTAAAACTAAAAGAAATTTAGCTAAAGAACTATAGTAGTCATGAATAGTGATCAATCAATATGAATCTCTAGGGATTCATAGGGGTAAGTGGTCCACAGAAGACATTAGAGGGACTGAAATCATCACTTGGATAAGATTTAAAGAGATTTTCAGTTTGTAATTTTGCCTATGGGCGCAGAATTTTAGTTCACGAATATCTCGGTCAAAGTCATGGAAATGGGATGTGTCGAAGTATATCCCTGACAAGACCCTATTGAGGACTGTATTTCGTGTATTTAAACGTTTTTTGTAGGTGCGAAAATACAGTGAGATAAAAAGGAAAAAACTGCCAATTCCTTTACCTAATTGCCCAAAGTTTGATATTCCTATATCATTCCATGGCAGACATGTTTTTCCCCCGAAGCAAAAAACGCGATGTTTTCGCTGCACTATGCCAAACTAAACAAAAATCACCAATTCCATTACATCCGCCGAAAAAAAGACAAATTCCAGGCTTAAGTTAAAAATCACAATTAATAATTTAACACTTTCTCGGAATAAGTTTATAGGAGAAAATAACAGTAAAAGATAAAACGTCTCCTGCCTTGCACGTTCACCAAACAACACTGTAGAACGTGGTTGCCAAGACGTCGCCCCCAAACACCAGATTTGCCTTCAGTATTCTCGATCACTCCGGATCTTTTCCTGGTAGTTTTGCTGCGCCTGACAACGCTGTGCGCTATAGCACTTCACAAACGACAGCGGCGCTTAAAGGGGACCGCTCGGAAAGTAAAAGCGGGCAGAAAAAAGAGGCTGAACATTAAAGGGGAGCTGTTGTTCCGTTTCTCGCTTGATTGAATGGGCACCCGCTGTTAAATAAATGGCGGGGATAGTAGGCAAAGAAAAAAGAGGGGGCCGTGGGATTATTCGTTTAATATGCATTGGAGTAATTATACTTTTTTCGCATGCAGCGATGTTTTTTTTTCTGGGTCAGATGAAATCTAATCACAACCTGATAAGGAAAGAGTGCGTGTCGGATTATGCCTTTATTGTCAAGGCTACAGGTTGTTTAGTGTTTTTGTTGTGGTTATTCCTCGAGTTTAAGTGCCAAGAGTTTGTATTTGAAAGCAACAAATCGGTTTGCCGCTGTTTACGCTTGAGCTGTTATTCTCAAGAATTGTAAAAAAAATCAACCATGAGCCTCAAACGTACGGAACATAGTGTCTAATGCTATGATTAACAGTTGATTATGATGAATGTGCTATTTTGGAATGATCGGCAACAGCGTCTTTTATTTGTGACGTCAATTTATGCCTCATGTCACCTGTTTAATAACATAGCTGACGCTGAGATTTTCGAGAGGGGGATGGAGTGAAGGGTTCGTTTTGGTGGTCGTTTATCGAGATGGAAGCAGAGAATGGAAGCAAAATTTGGTGAACTTTATATAGAACAATTAAAAGAAATAGAACCGAATCGAACTGAAGAGAGCGAAGGATCATCTTTTGTCCTTAAATGATCAATTGTACTAGCAGACGGCTTGTCGAAATAAGTGAAGAAAGACGTATTGTAGAGAAGTTCGAAAAACATTAGGAAGCTCCTAAATCATTCAATATAATCACCCTAACTCACTAAATATTCGACCTTCAACGGGTTTAAAAGTCTTAGAAACGATTTTATTGGAAGGAACTGAAAGAATGGTGGGAAAACTATAGTGTCGGACTACATAATTGGGAAAGGGAATGGATGAAGGAAAAACATTACAATCTGCGGCCTTCGATGAAGAACAGATTGTTGATCAAATTAAAAACGTCGAGAAACATTCCATTTATCAAGATGAGTTAATAGTGCTTAGTGAAGATAAGTGGAGGCAAGGAACTGGCAGTATGTGGAAATCACGGAAGGTAGTTGACGCAGCAAAATAGACAAAGAAGTATAATAATTGAAGAATTTGAAGGAAAGGCTCAATAGTACAAAAACATCTATAATTTGGGATCATAGAACAACAGATTTTGAAGGAAAATCGCAGAGCAGTGACATCATCAACTACAACATTACTAAATCATCTATTAAAAACTGATTAGGGATCAATGAAGTAACTGGGGAAAAAATGGATACAAGACTATTTTGAAGTACCTTCTGGAGGGCCAAAAAGAAAAACGCATTTTACAGATGAATCTCATGTCCCTCAGGGGTTCATGGAAATCCTGAAGCTGATATTGAGATTTGTTTCATACAGCACGTGACAATAACTGATTATGAGGTTTTATCAGAATTAACTGGGTCGAAGTTGGTTATAGGGAGAGAGAACAGAGAACAAAGGACACAGAGGACAGATGATACACATAGGAAATTTAGGGATAACTGAAGACGAAAACCCCACACAGAGAATAATAGAATAAGAGAAAATTAAGAAAATATTAAGATATTTGAAATGGAGGTAAAGAGTCCACTACAACGCTCAGAAAAAAATGTTAACAATAAATGGAACAACATCGAACGGAGAGAAAGAAGAAGAAAAGATAAAACCACTATAAGAGGAAAAGATTACACGTTAAAGTTAACATTCAGTGGTAAGGACTACTTTTGCCATGGAAGGTTGATCTGATAGCAAGAACCTTTAGATGGTAGCAAATAAAGAAAAAAAAGCATCAAGTGGAAAGAAAGTGTTGAGTCTTCTAAGAAGGGCACACTAAAAAAGAAAGCAAAAAAGAAATCCATCGAAGATATTCTGAAAAGAAGTTTCTCTATACAGGCGCAAATGACGGAAAAATATACTGATAAGTGGATGATATTAAAGATAGCTATAGGAATCTTTATATGTAAATTAACCTTAATGAATAGGAAATTCTAAAAATTTCGTAATATATGTAAAAATGTTTTATACGAAAAACGGTAATTTTAGAATCAAACTAAGCGAAAAAATTGAAACCTTGGCCTGATCACCTTAAATTCTAAAAACTCTGATCCCCAAAGATAGCTATAGTAACGTGTATTAAAAATGTGTTCCTTGTGACTGGCAGGTTGTTAATATGCAATAGAAAATAATCAAGTTTTTATGGCTTAGAGCAAAAACTCCTATTAAAAAGCATTGAAACGTTATTCTTATTAATCTCTGCATTATTCGTATGGCAAGAGAAATAAATAGAGAGATTTCTACACATGAATTTTACGTAACGAGCAGCTAATTCACATAATCGCAATAGTATACATGGTGTTCTATACGAAAATGTAGAGTTAGCGTTATAAACTAAGAAAAATTGGTTTTTCAAAATTTTTAATTTGTTATTTTATAATGGCTCAAATTTTTCAAAAATGCTCTGAAATTACTCCTTGTGACTGAGCGATTTAAAATGTTCAATAATATACAGGATATTCGATGGGAAACAGCGAGTTTCTATTGCTTAAAAAAAATAAAGTAAAAAACTTCCATTAAAAAACATGGAAAGCGTGCTCTTATTACTCCATATTATTTAAAAACTAAAAGAGATATGTATAAGGACTTCTTTAGATGAATTAAATTTAATGAATACTTAATTCACCAAATCGCGTAACATACATATATGATGCCCACGTTATAGAGCCTCAAATTTCTCGAAAACTGATAAAGGCTATATATAGCAAAATGTACTGAGGAATATTTTGTGATTGGTAGGATCATAAAATTCAATAATATATTGTGTGTTCAATGGATGAAAATCGAGTTTTTGGGAGTTAAAGAGAATCATATTAAAAACTCCCTTTGAATAGCATTGAAAATATTTTATTAATTCTTATTATGACACAAAAACCTAGAAAGATAGATATGAGGACTGCCATGGCTCAGTTAATCTTAATAAAAAGGAAATCAAAAACTCGTGCAATGTCCACACTGTCCATACGAAAAAGTAGAATTTTAGTATATCGAACTAGATAATAAAATAGACACTAAATGATGCAGTTTTTCTGCAGGTCAGCGTTTTCCAGTTTTATTATTATTTAAATTGCTCTAAACCTAATTTTGTTTTTAACGAGAGTAAACCGTTGGCCTTAAATTTCACGAAATTTACAAAAATGCCCACCGGAGCGCGAAATACACTTGCTTAACGGCAAAATTTCCAAGGCGGTGCAAAAATCTCAAGATTGCACCAATTCCATTCTAATGAACTTTACCAACTGTATAATTCTTCACAATAAATTCATACCTACGTCGTTTTTTACCACGTTAACAATACATGAGCCTTGTAGTGCGGTTCCGTGGAAATTGCACATTCAGCCATAACCACTGGGTTGCGGTATTGCATGAAGAGGTGTGTGGTATATGCCGGTGATTGATAAGGCTGGTGGGTAGTGTTGCACGCTGGGAGATGTGGGTAATAATACTGGAATGGGATAATTATTGTTTTTTGTGATTTTATGGGAAATGGGTAAGTTTTGATTAGGCCGTGGTGTGTACAAGTCTTCAAGTATGTTTGTTAGCTTTTGAGACATGAAAGAAAGGAAATTTTTTTCAAGACCTAGTAGAATCCCAGTAGAAAATTATTTGTCCTTTTCTATGCCAGTAATTTCCCTCACTCCTTGAAATCTCAGAACGAAGACAAGACTCGTAATGGGCTGATCTATGGCGACGCCGCTGCCATGGCAAAAATCGCTCACTAACTACCCCCGAACGCACACATTTCTTTTTCACGTATTCAGGGGGACCGACTTCAATAATCTCCCTTTTTTCCATATACATCCCCTGCAGAATTTTCGGCGAGGGTCGCGTTCAAAAGCACCCCCGGCTGGAATAATGACTCGCCCCTTCTCTGTCTGATGGGCGGAGATGGAGGAAGAGGGAACGATGGTCGGGCGTTTCTTTTGTGTGTAGTCGAACGAATCGACAGATGATTCGGAGGGTGGGTCACGTGACGAGGGGCCCCGCGGCGGCAGTTTCGACTTGCACCGGCTGCGCCCGACAGAAATAACGGGGGGTTGCCCTGTTCCTGTTGCCGGTTTTCAGGACCGAAATAAGGGTGGATTTGCTGGGGAACAATGGAGGATATGCATGATATTTCGGGGGATTAGAATTGCGATCGGTATCGAGAACATTTGAATTTCAACTTCCTTTAAAAGCTTTCAAAACTTGTTCTTGTTAATCTCTATATTACACGAGGACTGAGAGATGTAGGTATAGGTATTTCTATAGGTAGATTAACCTTAAAGAAAATTCAATAAACTGGATAATATATAGGGTGTTTTATATGAGAATATAGGGTTTATAAAATAGTTGTAGCAAAGTGCATTAAATAATTATTTCTTGTAACTGGCAGGCCCATAATATTGAATAATATATAGGGTGTCCAGACAAAACCAGAGGCGTGCCAGTCAAATATGGGAAGGAAAGGGGGTCATGTCGAAAAGTCCCTATGAAGCGTGCTGAAAAATTTAATTGAAATAAGTAGAGGGATTTCTATAGGGAAATTACCCTCTATGAGTAGTAAATTCCAAAAATCCGTATTATACAAGGTGTTCTATAAAAGAATGTGGGAAAACATGATTGCAACATTTTGCAAACTCATTTCAAAATCTCGATCGTAATTCGCTAGAATTTTACGTTGATGGTATAGGGGAATGTGAATCGTTTCAGATAGCTGTGTTCTAAAATTCCATGTTTTGTACCAGCTTTTGAATCATTCACTTTTGAAATATATTTTTTTACATTTTTGTGCACATGTTGATATTCCATGAAACTCTCAACTAACACAGCACTACTTCACACACTTTCCACATTATAAAATTGAATCCACAGTCGTGGCACTCATCGGCCTGTTTCTCATCTGCAAATGGTTTAACCATTAATAAACCATTAAAAAATGGTCTACTTTCCCATAGTTGAGGCGATAAGGCCCGAGGAACCCAGCATCAGTAAAAGCTCCAGGTAAAATCCCGTTTAAATGTCATCCTAGTGGGAGACAAATAGTTCTATGAGGTCTATAATTAGTAGTTAATTTTAAACGACCAATTCTAAGATTATGAATATACAGGACTAGCTGAGGTGTTGGGTTAAATTTCTGCAAATGTTAGTGCGTTTTTGTCAACCTCCATAAAACGGGTCATAAAGCGAATACGAAACCAGCCCTTTTTGAGCCGTTAAGCCTATCCAATCTTCAAATATTTGCAAGTTTCAAACATCGCATTGTGTGAAATTGGCAGGTAGAAAATATGCACCCCTTCAGGCGAGTTGGATCTATTTTCCAATATATTTTTGCCGGCACATCTGGCCTACTCGCAGGCATTATAAGGACCATATATCTGTAACCATCAACATCGTATCGCCCTCAGGACGGGTCTAGTGTAGGGATAGTAGGGAACACTCTCCCCTTCTCCCCATTAGAGATACGCAAGGGCTTTTGGTTGGAAGCAGGGGCGGAATTAGGGTTTTTGGTAGAGTCAAAATGGTGGAAAATTGCGAAGTGCCTTGGAAAAAAATTTTCTGTGCAGACTCAATGTAGATAGATTCAAAAACAGCAGTGCAAGCTCCTGCCTGTATGCGAGAGATAATAGCTGTGAATATCAGTTATTACAGGAAAAATTTTATGTGTGGTTACTCAAAAGGCAGAGACGTATTAAATACAGCCTTCCAGATATTATATAGGAATTAATAGAGAATTCTCACATTAAAAAAAACCTTCTATGTCTCTTTATATGAGATATAATGCCTGAAAAGCTGAGTTACAATCAGAATGATTTGCATTTTTATATCCTGAAATTCAGAGGTGTGCCACGCATGATTTATCAAGTATTATACGTAATGAATACACAGTCAAATATTTGACTTATTCCGCCCGAATATATGGCTACATGTCGCTGTTTATTCCGAAGTAACATCTCCGTTTTAATCAGAAAGATATACACTGTAAATGTCTAAAAATAAAAGGCATACTAGGCAGAATCTTCAAAATATTGAAGAGACCTGCTGAAATTCCTGGAAATTTTTAGGGAATTAGCTATCCAGGCCATAGTTTAGGTAGGTAAGAAGTTATACTTGAAAGACGCAATTACAAGTTGAAAATGTTGCATTTCTAGAGCCTAGAATTCAGGGGCGTACCATATTAATAACAATAAATTCGAAATTTCGACTTATTATGATCGAAAATGTAACTGTACGCCACTGCCTCTCTCGTACATAATAGTTGTGAGCACCAGATAAAATTGCCAAATTTGAACTATGCTTGGTAAAAACTTAGAGGCATAGAGAGAGAGAGAGAGAGAGAGAGAGAGAGAAAGAGAGACATAGAGATTTTCAAATGGTGGAAATTAGCACCTTAGAAAGTAGAGTTTTTTGAGAATTGTCAAATTTAAAAAGAGTATGCTACTTTACTGTTTATATGCGATATAATACCTGTAAAGTTGAGTTATCATCAGAAAACCATTATTTAAAGGAATTTTTAAAATTACGAAGCTAGATAACAAAATGGCCCCCTCTTCTACATAAACATGATAGAACAATCTGATTTAGCAACTTTACATAGGAAAAATCGGTACGATTAATTTGATATATCTTTTGAAAATAATTGTTCTGTCAGTTTTGGAGATATCCACAATCAAATTTCAAGATTACCATAAGTTCGATGATTTTTTCTCTTCATAAATTTTTGAAGAAAATTCCGAAATATATTAAATGCTGTTTTTTCCATGAATCTACTTGCATTGAACCTATAATGAGGCTGGACATCTCATTTGAGAGCCAAAGTTTAAAAAAATCCAGTTTGACGAACCTTCAATTAGTGACGCTTTCAAAACCACGATACTATGCATCGCAATGGCTCTGTATTTTCGCAACTAATTGAACTATGACAACCTCTCGAGCAGATTTTTAGAGGACAATTCATCATTTATAGAGGACACCAAGAGGATTAATTTGACATACTTTTGGCGTAAATCGCTCCACGAATTTCTGAAATATCAACGATCAAAATTGATTGACAAGTGACAAAGGTGAGTATTTCAAAACTTGGAATTTGCGAACGTAGAATTTTTGGATGTCTTTAGTTAATTTCTTCACATTTTTTAAAATATTTTTAAGATAAAAATCGCTCAGAAATTGTGTAAGTCCACCCGGAATTGAGATCACCCAGAACGCAGATAAGCGAAACACTTCTTTAGCCTTATGAAAGTACCTACACATTTTGGTATCTTGGTGGATTTGACTTAGACCGACAAGATTAATTGAATTCCGATAAAACTGCTTCACGTCTATCATTTATATAGGGGACGTTTTCCTGCAATTCCTTTAACTTGCGCAACCTCTATAGTCTGTACAATTCCTCGAACCTACATTTCTTCCATATGCATAACATCTCTGGTTGGACGTTCCATCGAACCCAAAAACGATTAAGGCATTAAATTACACCACCAGGCTCCCAAACTATACCGCACAAAACTATTTAATCTCTTCCAATCGTTATGGGTTTTTTTTTTCAAGAAGGGTCTCACACACCAGACCGAAAAGCACGCCTCAGCTCACATTCCACCCTCCCATTTCAACATGGCCATCAAGACACGAACAAAGGGTCCTTCCATGTGTTTCGACATCAGCCATATTTCTAGAAAACGTCACTCAGATATTTATGATGCCCGGCCCGATATAGACCCCCATAAAGGAAGATAGATTAACATTTTTGGGTTCAGGAAGGTTGGGTACCTCTCAGTTGAGGGGTTTCGGACTTTCGGGCAACATCATGCTTCTCGGTCGGAAATAAATTACAAAGACAGCAATATTCGTTTCGTGAAAGTGATTGAGAGGTTTTGAATCATGGGAAAGAAAGTTGGGGAGGTGGAAGTTCAGGGATGAAAGCTGTTGGAATGTCAGGGTATCAGTTAAGGTTAAGTTAGTACGCAAGTTTTCAGTCTGAAACATAAATTTCATGCAGAATCCAATATAAACCTAGTAAAAGAGCAATTTGAAAACACGCGACCACACTGCCTGTCACACAAAACAAATGCATGCGGCGGTGTTGCCAGAGTTCTCTTTGCCTCAGGCCTTAGATTCTTGAGATACAATTAAAGTGATTCCGGCAATCGAATGACGTAAAAATGACTTGCTTTTCGTACTATTTTTATTAATGATTCCCTAGTATTCGTCATTCTGACATCGTGCTAATGCGGAATTGTTCGAATCGTTTCTCAAGAATGGATCTCCTGATTCCAATTCGTTTTGGCATTTTTCAAAAGTCGCTTTGAGGAGTTTCAACTCGTTTTTCAATACCGTGTAGCTACTTTCTAAGCAATATTATGCTTTTTTCGAATGAATAAAGCTTCTTCAGCGGGACGCCCCTGATTTTGTACAATAGTTAAGATTGCTAACTTTTTTTCCGGTTTAGAAACTTTCAAATCAGTGACGTAGCTCAAATCAGTGGCGTAGCACGATCAGCCACAATAGGTACCTGTCAATTCTCCACAACTTGTCACGTGTGGAAGTTGGTTTATTAGTTGCCTTTCGTCTCTGAAATTTTGAAAATTGCATATATTTCAGTACTTTAATTTGATAAGATATTCAACGTTTAAAATGATATAATTAACCTAAGGGAAAATTGAAACAAACCATTGAAGAAATAAGACATAACAGTGGCAGCAATGTGGCAGGATATTGTTTCAATAAAGCGTCAAACTTTAACTGTCAAGATTGCAATGATGTTGAAGGAGTGTTTTTCGTTGTTGTTTTGGATTTGAACTTTCAACTGATTTTATTGAGACACCAAGTATCGAAGAGAGCTATGACATTGATTTTATGCAGTTTCAAAACTCGAAATAATTAATCAAGATTTTTCAGGTTCAGTTCTCAAGTCAGTGACCTTCTGGGGATGAAAAATATGTGGCATTGTTGCCAATGCATCTGTAAAGTCGTGAATTTCAGAACTTAATTTTACATAAAGATAAATAAATAATTAACCAGTGTTCCCCTAATAAGTGTTCCTTCTGAAGAACCGATAACTGGTAACAGTCCACTGACTTTCAACTACCTGCTTCTCCTCTACAGATTACAAAAATGCATTAGAAAGTGGTTAAAAGAAAGTGTCAAAGTGAACAATAGTGATTTGTGACGATAATGACATTGAACCAGCAAAAGGTACAGTTCAGGGTAAAATACAAAATACCGGTCAAGGTACGCACCATCAAGGAGTATCGCAAACTGAAGCGAAAAAAGAAGTTACTGGAAGAAAGTCGCAAAAAAAATGAAGTTAAGGAGTTTCTTCGTTTCCCTGATAAAGGAATAAGCAATAATTCACTAGAGATGTAAGATATGTTTTTGTCAATTTCTTTTTAAATCGTTTTCTATAGTCATTATAACCGATAAAGTTTTGAAACATGGTGGAAACCCTCGTGATACCTTCTGCAGGTAGACTGTGATTAAAACGCCTCTTTGGTACCGCCGGGTTTAGAGTCTATTGTGAGCACCAATATAAATCCCCCTGAAGCTAGGGCCAATATTTCATTTTTTAGCATTTTATTGCTGTTTTACAGCTCAAAAATGAATCTGTTTGGATGGGCTCGGATAGGTAATTTTGAAAACATCTAGTAAAAGTGCCTTGTAACAATCCTCTATACTATTTACTTTGTAATTTTCGACCTAGAGACGGAAGCTTTGGGTTCATGTCACGGACATATTCGTACTACATAAGGTATGCATACAATGTGTGTTTATGTGGGAGTGCTGATGGAAATTTAATACAGAAATTTGATGCCATTGTGGAATAAACTATTCGAAGACTGAATATGGTAAATTAACCCTAATGAAAAGCATAGTAAAAAAATCGCATGCAGCAAAATAAAGGGTGGGGGTAGGTAACATATCATGGAGATAGTTTAAGGGGCGATAGTACTTTGTAAAATAATAAAAAAATGCTAATAGACTCGTGGTCAAAAACGCACCATTTTCGATATACAGGGTGGCACCGTTTCACATTTTTTCTCTTGTTTTACGTTTTTCTTATTTATGCCTTGAATTAAATTTTTGAAAACGCAAAATGTCAAAAGTCAAAACAGAATTATTAAAATGGCTGACATTCAGCTATGGCATCCTAGATTACAGACCAGAATATGTAGTCTGAACTTTTTTAATTTATTTTGATGAATATTTTACAAATTCTACGAAAATAACGAAAAATATGAAAATACTGTAGGAGACCAAAAAGCTCAAAAAATGAAGAAGGAATTTAAATTTGGTATCAGAATTCATACAAGGTGTTTTAAAAAAATACAAAGCATAAAATGACCCAAAGAAACATAACACTCTGTGTATGGTTACCGACAATTTTGATATTTTATTGTACAGGGTCTTAAAGAAAATAGGTGTACGAAATTTCAAAAATTTAACTCAAGGTATGCAAAATGTGAAACTTTGTCACCCCAAATATCCAAAATGATGCGATTTTGATCATAGGTCTATTACATTTTTAAAAAAATTATTTTGCAGAGTACTATTACCCCCGAAATATTTCCATCGTGATATATTACACTCTGTATATAAGGTGTTCTACACAAAATAATATAGTTATAGTGACTGAAAATGAGTGAAAATAATTTTCTAAAATTTTGAAATCAAGTTGCTTAAGAACTAATAAAGCGATAGAAAAGTGTATCAAGGATTTCTTCTCTGTTATTAATAGGTTCATAATGTTGCATTATATACAGGGTGTTCTATATGAAAAAAATCTAGTTACCAGAACTTAAAGAGAATGACGTCAAAAACTGCTGTTAAACAGCATTGAAAACTCGCTTTTATTAACTCTTATATTACCGATAATTAAGACAAATATGTATAGAGATTTTTATAGGTAAACCATCCTTAATGAATAGTAAACTGAGAAAATCGGGTATACCGGATGTTCTATTTTAAAAATTGGAGTTCTGGCGCCCCAAACAAAAAAGGCGAGTATAATTGTTTGAAATTGTAAAATCGTGGCCTCACAAAGGCCCAAATTACTCAAAAACCGATGAATCTATTAATATTTACTGCAGTTTTCCTTTTACAAGCTTCTTCTACCATATCTTGCAATGTAGGCCAGATATTTCTGATCCCTGTGTGAATCAAAACATTTTCGATAAATTGGTAGGACTAGACTGAAAACATCGTATTTTACGACCGAACTTTCTCAATAAACCAGAACGTTGAAAGGATTTATCGTTTCGATTTGGGTAATTTCTTCTTCGTGTTAAACGCAGTACAAAGAAGTGTTTCTGCATGGGCTGTAACTAATGTTAGGAATTTATATAATCAACAAATTCACAATTTTTACTTCTTTTCTCTTGAAACCAACCAGACAACTGATTTAATAGTAAACAGTCCATCTACATGCACCCAGATAATCCACCCTCTGGACAAATTTAATAAAGGTTTAACTAACTGTAGTGCCCTCTTCGAAATCCCTCCGTATATCGCATATCTCCCCTGCCGAGACTGGGGAGCAATCGTTGCGTAAAAATGGAAAAAACTCCACTATTCCCCATGGAAAAAGGAGCAGGAAGCGACGGGAGAGGAACATCCAGGGAATGTAATAATTGCATTTTCGGGCTCAAAGTCACGTAGAAGCTTGTATACGTATAGAAAAAGTCGTGTCTGGAATTCCTACAGCCCCAAATATCATGATTCCATTATGTAAATCTGATATGATGAGGAATAAGGCGAGAAATTTCCATTGAAATGGGGAACGTCAATCTTTCTTTCCGAACAAAACTTCTTCAATTATTAAAAATGTTCTCTTTTGAATTTCAGAACGCAACACTATAATAACTTACAGCAGCAACAGCAGCAGCAGGAACAGCAGCAAGCTGACAGTCTTTCGCAGCTACAGCATAAACAGCCTTTGAAAGACACAACGAACACTCCATCGAAACAAAAATTGAATAATAGTGAAGAAGCACAGGTTAACAGTCAGGAACCTTCTTCCACACAGGACAACGTAACCAATCATCAACAAGGTAATATTAAGCGAGTCATATCATAAATTCCCCTTAAAAAGCATTGAGAACTTGCTTGTATTAATATTTAAATTGCTCGAGAACTGAGAGATACGGGTATAGGTATTTTTATACGTAAATTAGCCACATTGAGCAATAACTAAAGTAAGTTAAAAAGAAGAGTTTTAGCGTCATAAACTAAGCGAAATTAAGTTCGAAAAACAGATTTGCATACATAGAATTGCACACTATCTTCAGTTAAAACCAGAGAGGAAAGAACCCTTATTGATCTTTTCAATTGTTTTCCTTATTTTTATTATTTATTTTTATTAATTAATTTTTTTTTCTTTAGTCGTATATGTAAGTGGAGGGAGGGGATGTTGTTTGAGGAGCAATAGATTTTATTTCACACTATTTTCAGTTAAAATTTACTTACTGAAAATAACCATTTTCTCTCTCACCTCTTTCCAGGGTCTCGTTCACTTCAGTGCTTAGAAACCCTTGCTCAAAAGGCCGGAATTCACGACATAACCGCGGATGATTGTAAATATGATGTTGCCAACACACTACTGAACTTGGACAGGGGGCACGAATTTATCAAGCAGAGCGTAGACGCGACGATGGCAGATATTAACAAACAAGTTAGTAGTTAGTTTTGCAACAAAATCAAAACATCTTCATCTAACACTGACAACCTTCAGCAAATCGTGGACGCTAACGGTCAAACGGTGCAACAACAGCAACAGCAACAAGACCAGCAACAATTCCAGCAGCTGCAACAACAACAACAACAGCAACAGCAGCAACAGCAACAGTTGGTACAGGCGCAAAGTCCTCATTTACAGCAAGTCACCGTGAATGCTCAAGGTGATTTTTGGATTTTTTCTCTAACTTTTGGTGATTAGTTTCTTTTATAGGACAACAATGCATTCAAACTGCTACCAACATGGGTCCTCCTCAGCAGCCCCAACATGCTGCGCCCATGCATCAGCAACAGGTAGCTCAGCAGGGACAGCAAGTGCAAATTCAGACCCAAGGAGGGCAAGTTTTGGCAGCGGCGGCGCAGACTGGTAGCACTACCATTACTACCATGTCTCCTTTGCAACAGAGTCAACAAGCTGCTCATCCTCAACAAGTAAGATATTTTTTTTGGGGAGAATAATGATAACGAGTACGATTTTTACTAGGTGGATTGGGGTCACGGTCGGGTGCAAGTAATTCAACAACAACCGCAAAACCCCATGTATTTGCAACAGCTCTACAATCCTCAAGGGCAATTATTGATGCCTAGCAACATTGCCCTGCACCCGAGCATAAATCCCCAACAGATTCAGGTAGGCCGCCAAATATAAATTATTTCAAAGGTTAATGACTTATAAATTCTTCAGGTGATAGCTAAACCCTTTCAAGGGAACCAAATAGCCGCCCCCCACATGATTACTGCCACTCAGGGGAAGCAGGTGCTTCAAGGTAGTCAAGCGACCACTTTTCCCGGGTATACGACCATTCCCACCATTCCGACCACCCAGAACCAGCAGACCTTGGTGTTTAGTCAACTAGGGGTCATTAGTTCGCAACCCAATATACTGCCCAACCATTCCGCCCAGGGCAACGCCCAAGTCACTCAGCAAAAGCCCCAGGAGATGCATAAGGTATTATACAAAGCGGCTATTTTAATTATGCACAATTTGGCAATACCGCGTTTGGCAATTGTTTTTCACCAAATTTGACAGGAGCACACATGTATCGACGGAGACAATGTTGCAAGATGGGGCAATAAATCTGTGGTTTAAGAATTATTTCTGTTATTACCGAGAAAAATGATATTTACTGCATAAAGTGATTTATAATTTTAATTCAGATTTAAAGAGAATAGTGTTTATAACGGTCCAATTTGTATTCATTCGGTTCTAACTCGATCCACTCCATTTGAAAAAGAGAATTGGACCGCCATTTGGACGCTATACATGTATCGGTAATCGGATCAAATCTTCCGATGTATACGTGCTCATTTGAGTTTCTCTCAATTAAAAAAATTTTTTTACATAAAATCTGTGTTCCAAGGAATTTTGATTCAATTTAAGTTCTGTAATTACATTCAAGAACATAATATTTTCAATTTATTATTTCTTCTAGGGGTGTCCCCGGTTTTTGATATTTATCCCTTCAGTGTTGCCTATGACTTTTGGCCCAAATTAAGTTCTTGAAATTTGGAAATATGTACTCGATAATTTTGTTTTTTTCAAATCGACGTGTTCAGTGGGGTACCGAGCAATCTAAAAATTGGTTTTTCATCATTGACCTTCAAACGAGACTTAAAGAGTAGGTAATTGATTTGATGAGTTCGAAATGGTGCGATGAGTAATTTTTTGCATAAAAACTTACTTTCTCAATGATTCTCGCCGTTTCTTGTAGTTCAGTATTTGTTCCTCCAGCTTTTGGACAAGTGAGGAAACAGCCAATTTAATTAATGTCTAACCTGAAGGACACTTGCCTGCTGTGACTTTTTATAAAAATGCAGATAACGGGTACTTAAAATCGATAGAGTTCAACCAAAATTGGTACAAATAAGTCTCTTCTTATTTTTAACCAATGTCCATTTGGAAGGACATTTCCCTCTTGTAATGGTTGACTTGCCTTTTCTTGGATTCATGGATAGAATCGACTTAGAAAATTCTATATCATACAAAATCTTAATTCTAAGGCCAATTTTTCATAGTTATCCGATTAGTACTAGCGAACATTTTTTTGTCCAATACAGGTAATGGGCCAAAAGGTTCAAATGCAAAAGGTTGCCCCTAATACTGGCGCAGTGGCGCAAACACAACCGCAACAGGGCCAATGCGTTCAAGTGTCTCAAGCCATGATAGGAACGCAACCGACCACGCAAATTATCAGCCCCATCCAAGTAAGCCGGCTGCGGTCGATTGCTTCTTCTGTAGTCTAGAAAAGTTCATTTTGTAGCTTAGAAAAGCCTGTGTGATTTTCGAAATTTTCGCATGAAAACTTAGGTATTTATGGCCCTGAAGAAAAACTGATTTGACTACAGAGAGTACGTTTCAATAACTTTAGTGCGACGTTAAAAGAATTTAGAAACTTCCACATAATATAATTTAGTTGAAAATGCTTGATGAAGATACCATCTACTTGATATGGTTTACAAAGATGGTTTGATAGAAGTTTCATATGCGGAAATCAGGAGTTTTGCATGGTATTTTTGCATGATTCAACTCCAATGAACACTATTGCTTTTTCTTTCATTTATCTTTTTTAACATTTTTTTAATGGTACTTCTTCTTTCTAGCCGGGAGGCCAACCAATGCAGCTCGCTGCCAACAGCTTCCCATGGCAGTTTACCGCCAATGGGATTCCGCAAGTGTGGGCCACCAACGGGCTCCAATCTCAAGCCCTCCTAGCACCCAATCCCATCTTTATACGCGGAACCCAAGCTGATGGCTCGCCGGGAATGTTTATTCAGCAAAATCCTCAAACTACCATTCAGACTCAACAAAATCGTTAGTAGTTTTTAAGATAATTTTGAGTCGAGTCACACTCAATTCTGGATTGTAGAGGCTATAGCAGCCCAAGGAGCTGTCGCTCAAGCTGCCAAGCAGACCAGGCCCATTAACGAGAACATCCAACCCAAACAGCCGACTCGGCCTTTGAATATATTACCGTCCAATGCGACAATCCGACCAGCAAGCTCAGTTTCTACTCAAACTATTGGAGCACAAACTCCGGTAAGTCCTTCAAATATGCAGCAATTGGTGTAAATTAGCCACAATCTACACAAATTTAATAATTTTGAAGCTAAATCTTGTATTTAATAAAATACAGGATGTCCCGAAGATGAGGAAAAGTCCTATTATTGTTTTCCTGTGTAATATAACAAGTGCGTTGAAAATTTTCGATGCATTTTAGGGTAATGCAGGGGTATGCACGAGTGCAGTTTGGAGCGAAAAGAAGCACGAGTGCACGTAATGCATCACCGCTCTTTCCCGATCCAGATTGCAGGATTGAATATTGTTCGAGTTATTTTTCATACGTGTTTGTGACCACTGGGGCCTCAATCGTTACTTAATAACGGAATACTTGATTTTTGGTGTAAAACAGGTAGTGAATGAAGTTCTCATAAAAAATTCTTTAAAATTTACATGTACAATCAAAACTGCCTCAATAGTTAGTAATAAACACGCACTTTTCCAATTTTTTTAAAGACACTCTGTATGCATTTCCCAACACTTGTGAATCAATACAAGAATTTAGCTTCAATTTAATGCTTTTTTGGAAACACTACAATTTTGGTTCTATGTATGTATAATTACCTTTTCGGGAATTAGACATATTCGTCACAGGCTATGGGAAAAGCTGCTTCCAAGGTTAGGCCCAAAGCTCCTCAGATCAGGTCCCCTGCCCCGAAAGCGGATGCTGCGAATCAAACTCAGATGAAGTCGTATACTAACTTGCAGCCTCATCATATTGTTCAAGGCAATAAGTAAGTTTGGTTTTTTAATTTATTAATTTCCATTTATCCTTCAGAACCCCTTTTGCACGACTCTGAATGATTAGAAGCCGATTAGCGAATTTTGGGTATTAAAAGAGAAGTTTTCAAGCATTAAAAGCCATTCGAGTAAATTGGTGTTTTCTGGGGTAAATTTCAAAACCACTTTCGTACATCTCTGAATTTTTACTAATTAGCTAGAAATATCGAAATTTGTGAGATTAATTTTTACATTGCCAAAATACGCTCAAAACATTGGCGGAACCAGGTCTTTTAGTCTTAATAATTTTCCCGAAAGTACGAATTAAGGTACTCGTTACAGACTCAAAGTCTCCGAGAATTCCTGCTGTACGCTTATATTTTATGTAATCGAAAATTATAGAGTTTTTACACCTATCCAAGCCATTGGCGTACCTTATTTTATTTTGCAGCCATGATTATGTTTTAAAAATTCGAGGTTAAAAGTTTCCAGTTTCTCTCGGGTATATTTTTAAATCCTTTCTGCACGCCGTTGGTTTCTGCATAAACACCTTCGAAATCTCTCTCGCGTGTCTCTGAATTATTACGGATGAAGATGCAAATTTGGAAAATTAAAGATCTGAACCGGTTTTCTAGCACTTAATATGAGCCTATGGTAAGGCCTTAAAACTCGACCTATTTTTATACAGAATGTCCTCTATTGTATGCGACTTTCTGAATTTTATGCAATTTACATTTTTAAAGCAATACCCAAAAATTCGTGGAAATATGATACTATGTAGCATAGCGCAGTAGCTGTTATTTGCTATGTTACTCTTCAAGTGATAACATTCAAAGACAAGGTTTGTTAATATTATAGCGGCATATGTGATGATAGAAGGCATATTTTATCTAATCAGATAATAATTTGTAAAAATTCCTCTCAAAAAATCTATTTTCGGAATGCGCGCTTTTGCACCTATAAGTAGCACACTCGTCACGTCCTACACTATCAATCCACATAGTTTAAATCAACAATCTTTTACTCACATTTACTACATACAATCTCCCTAATAGGATGCTGTTGATGAACACGTCAACAGGCATGACGACAATGACTCAAAGCTCCCCGGCAACATTGACAAATCAACAAAAACAAGTGCAGCAAGCACAACAGGCCACCAGTCAGCAGCAGATGCAACAAGTAACATTGCAGCAACAGCAAGTAATTCAACAGCAACACGCTATGCAGCAGTATCAGATTCAACAGGGGCAACAAGCGCAGCAACAGATTCAAGCCAAACCTATGATGAGTAAGTTGGGATTGATTTATTTTGATTTTGAATCTGGGAGAATGTGTCAAATTGACGTGTGTTCTTGGGTTTGATTGTGACGTCAGAGATATAATGTTTTTCAATGTCAAAAAGTGACATTTCAAGTGGGTGTTAGTTTTGTTGAAGAAAGTGAGCGATGCTGTCAAAGTCATTGACACTTAGATGGCTCATAAACTTAGAAATTTTCGAAGTCTCGCGTGAGTCACGGCGTTACAATCTACAAAATACGAGAGTTCATGTGGGTATTAAAAAAGGCCGAAGATCAGCTTCTCCTCCTGGAACAGCAAAACTACCTAAACTCACTCGAATAAGTAGAGTTAATAAGTTATGTTGTGATATAGTATCTCCTATGTAATTTTGCCTTGTTTTTCACAGTTCAGACCATCCAAGGAATTCCTCAACAGCAAATTCAGATGACTGGGGATCGGTCTATTATGCCTGTGCAACAGGTGCAACAGCAATTGCAGCAGCAAATGTCCGGGACTTTGCAGCAGGGAATTCCACTGCAACCCAATTTAGTCACTCAGCCGATGAATATGCAACAAATTCATCCAGTAAGTATATGAATTAAACTGGAGAAATTGCCAAAATCATCAGTTACATTCTATCATTCGCTATATCATTTGAGTGCAAGTTTCTAATATTGATCTCCTTCAATTTATTGGTATTCTAAGATTTTTTGAAAATGTGAATTTTAACTGAGTTTATAAGCTTGCTCTGTTGTGTATGTCCTGCATCGTTTCTATGGAAGTTATTCTCCCGGTAGTGCTCACTGGATTTTTTAGCCCCTAGAGGGTTCTTTTTTGATAAAACAACAGCTAAAAAATCGTTTTTGCAGTTACAAAATTTCGAGTTTTCTCCTCTTATAAATTCTTCTCAGTGGTCACCAGATTTGGATAAACAAGATTTAATAGTCTCTCCCTCTGCCACTGTTTCATAAACATGAGAATACAATTTTTCGAATTTTTTAGGAGGATTTTTAGGATTGCTTGCTTTAGGATTATTGCTAAAAATATATCAAAAAAGCACATTTTTGCATTCAGCATATTTCAAAATGTTGTGTCCTTGGAGTTCAGTATCTGTTTTTTCTGCCATTGTTCTGCTTCTAACGTGTTTCTCCTGTTTATATTATAGATTGAAATCAATTATCAAACAAATTTTGAACAAATTCTCCTAAAATAATTTTAAAAAATTGGCAATGATGCTTTGAAGCCCTTAATGTTTGTACGTACTATCTATGGCGCAATATTGCCGCATTGACTTAAGAGTTTGTCCCAATGTTGTAGAATTTATAGTAAATTGAATTTTCAGTGGTTTCAGAGGTTTTTGTGAAAATTTTCAAAGGAAATTGCAATGCAACGAAACATATTAAAAGCTCTAGTATGTTCTTTAAAACTGTTCCGGCACCTTAAAATAATTTTCTTTGCGATCTGTTTCTTATTTAAAACCAGTTTTCAACACTTGAAAACGATTTTTTAGTTTCCAAACTGGTGCATAAAATTTTGTGAGTATTTTATTATTCGAAACCATCATAAGAGTTTTTTTTACAATTTTTTTCAATTACGAACACCACAATCTCTCTCTTTTTTCAGCAACAAATTGCTCAAATGACCCAACCAGGTACCATCCTCACAGGCCAGATTCAGCAAGGTGGAGCGACTCAGACTGTGGTGTCTCAGGTCGTGACTCAGGCCGGACAACCAATGCAACAACTGCATCAGATTACTGTTGCGTCTGCGCCTCAACAGCAACAACAGCAGCAACAGTTAAATCAGCAGCAAGCGCAGCAGCCGCAACCTCAACCGCAACAAGTAAATAATAGTTTATTTAAGAATTGTTGAAAATTGAGTGTTTGTGTGAGCATAGAAAACAAAAAATTACAAAATTAAGCGTATTAAATATTTAAAAAGTTATTTAAAACCTGTAAGATTAAACAAAAAAAATCTGCGCTATAAAACTCATTCATTCACGTTAGTTCACGTTAGTTGTCAGGCCACTGATCCCAAAAAAGTAAGCATAAATTGAATATAGCTTAGCTCAATTTATGTTTTAGCTCACTTGAGTTGTTCCACTAGAAATAACGTTGATGTTGCAGATAGAGTTAATTTGATAATAATATATTCCTTATGGGAGAGCTTAAATGAGCGAATAGTGCCTTAATGTGCTTGTTTAATTAAAAATTATGCCTTTGAAAAATATATGCTTTTGTAGTTATTTCAAAAGATTTCTCAGGTTCCCTTGCCACCAGTTGTACCCCCCGTGGCCGATAAAGAGGAGGCACCTAGTCTTGGCCAGGACCAGGTACCACCAGTCCAAACAGTACCTGTAACAACCACAGTTGACACTTCTATAAAGGAAAGCAGTGGTGTTGACGGTAAGTGTTACATAGAAAATTTCAAATGTTTCATGGGTTTTTACTCAATCAATGAAACCCCACATCCAGTCATCATTAGTGGCATTTCAAACCTAAAACTTGCTGAAACTATGAGTAATTTTCCCTTTCTAAAAAGAAATGTTATGAATCAGCTATAAAATCATTTTTTATAGCTTCCACTGCAGCTGCCAGTGACCCCAAAGAAGCCACTCCTACAGTTGCTCAAGACCCTAAATTGCCTCCAGCGGGAGAAACCCCGGGGGTGCAGCCAGTACCCCTGCCTGGTACAGTACCATCACAACCTGCCACGACCAGCGGAGGGGAAGTTGGTCTACCAGTGGCGGCGACGGCCGAGGAAGTGAAGGAAAGATGCCCTCCTAAGGCAATGGTAAAGCCTCAACTTAGTAATAAAGTAAGTTTGTGTGTTAATTTCAATTTTTCAAAGCCCTTTAACTCAAAAAAACCTTTTTTTAAATAGGTTTTGACTCATGTAATTGAAGATTTTGTGATACAAGAATCTTCAGAACCGTTCCCTGTTACCAGAAGTGGAATGATTGGAGATTTGAAGCGGCCCCATTCAACCAACGACCATGAAGATGACCCATTACGTAAGTGGTTTTTTCTTAAATTTTAGTATTTAATTAAAGGTTTTCTTTAGGGAAAAAAGGCCTGTTATCTCCCAGTGCTTTATCTCCCAAAGGAGATTTGGCTAAATGTGAATCTTGCGGTGTAATTGATCACAAATCCAAGTTCAAGAAGAACAAACGATTCTGCTCTGCTGTCTGCGTCAAAAGGTAGCCTTAATTGTCCTAAATAATTGATATTTAATTGTGAATATTTAACTTTTAGTGGTAAGAATAAGGATGATAAGAAGAAGGAGGAAATCGGATCTGATGATGGCAAAGCTGAGAGTACTAGTGCTTCAGGGGCCAGCGATGAACCGAAAGTGGATCCTCTGAAATGGGGGGTGAGTACCCTTTTTGCGTTATTTCATATTTAAATTCTCCAAACAATACAATGAATGGATTTACAATAGAGAACAAAATCCATGGTATATACCAGATCAATATTTGGAATAGTTCCATTCTACTTTTCCAGATGGCAGTCTATGTATTGATCGGGGAGCGTATTCTTGAAATAGTGAAACATTTTTAGTTGCATTTAGATTACCGTTAGATGCCGCTAGATGTACAGGGTGATCATTAAAAACATTTCTTGTATAAGAATACTTGCAATCTAGCGTGAGAAAATCAAAGTTAAGTTTTATACTTTTTCAGAAAAGTTGCTAAAATTTCAGTTCAATTTTGAGAACCTCTAACTTCATTACATTTAAAGATACAAATTCTTACTGGATGCTGTAATATATAGATTTAATGGTACATTTTAAATTAAATTACAGCAAAAGTTTCATGGGAATAAATTACAGATGCGCAAATGCTTATTTTTGCACCCTTTTTGGAGGAGTTTTGGAGCGATTTTGATAGCCTGTTAAAGAATTTCACTTTAGGGATATAACCATGTAGTTATCTTGAAATTTAGTTATTTTTAGGGGGATAAGATAATTTCAAGTTTGAGAAAGGGCGCCAGATGAGTTTCTATGAATTAAAAAAATTCTAGTTTAAACAAGAAATTCTTTAGTTCATAGCGAAACAGAGTTTGGTGAGCAAATTTAAAAATTATTTATTGATTGAAAGTGCGTTCTGAAACCATCCACAATTACGCAATTTTTATAAAACTCCATGCAAAAATACCAGTTACCGCAAAAATTCCTCCTATTTTTTTAAATCCCATGTTTACATAACTTCAATTTCTGTACCATTATGATAAATAAACCGGGTTTATTTAGGATTAATCGATGTTTGTTTTATTAGTAAACGAGGCCGTTCAAACTTAAACCAGTTAATATTCTGAGTTCGAAGGAAAATTATTACGCTGAGCATTTTAGAGACACAAATTCGTTTAGTTTTTTTTTACGAGTATAAACTAGGTCCAAAAACCACAAAAGCAGCACGTGAACTGCGCTGGGTGGGTGGAGAGGATACTCTCTCTGATCGAAAAACGCTTTTTTGGTTTTTAAAATTTTGTAACGGGGACGAATTCCTCATGGTTGAACGTTACCATGAAAGTGGAAGATCCGTTGTCGATGATGGCGCCCTGACTGAAATTAGTGAGGCTGATCTACGCCAATTTATGCAAAAATTGTCACGCAGCTGGATATTTCAGATATGACCATTAGAAATCATATTCATCAAATGTATAAGACAAAAAAGCTGGAAAAATAGCTTCTTCACAATTGGCCAACCACAATTTGTTGAATCGCTTGTCCATCACGTCTTCTCTTTTGTCTAGGCTAAAAAATAAATTTTGACTTGATTATTATTTTGGATAAATAATATTTAGTATATTTGTTTGCTGTATTTTTTGCTCATAATAACAAAATGACAACTTTTTGTGATACTTGGTATATTTGCTGAGATAAAAAAAAATTCGTTTCAAGAGTACACCTCCCTTTTAATGCATTAGAAGCCTCATGGTTGCTCCCACATAACACATTTTCCTCCTTGATTGGTCGTGTTAACGTGTTCAAATTTCTTTACTTCTAACCTTATTTCCAGGTCCAGGAAGTGTTCGAATTCATCAAAAACTTGCCAGGTTGTTCTGATTATGCTGAAGATTTCCTTATCCAGGAAATAGATGGACAAGCACTGATGTTGTTGAAGGAGGACCATTTAATGACTGCCATGTCCATGAAACTTGGCCCTGCGCTGAAAATCGTGGCCAAAATCGACGATATGAGAATAGATAAAGAGCCTCCAAAACAAGTTTAAGTTAAGTAAGTTTTTTTTTATCAAGACTGGTGTAGTCTATATAATTTATAAATTTGTTTCAAAGTGTATCATATTTTTGTTAAGTGATTATGGTAATGTAATTGAGGAAGGATCTGATTTAAACGTTTTATAGCCAATTTTACGACGTTATGACCAAGTTCTCTAGTTTTATAGAGAATATCTCGTGTAGTATAACATATAATTATTTTAAGATTACCGTCAGCACTCACTACTTAATTATCAGTGTAAATAAATGTATATTATATAAATCCAGATTTCTTAATTTAGTGGCTCAAAATTCGCTCTAAAATAGAGCTACATACAAGCCAGGTATATGTAATTATAATGTAAATAGTTCTTCAATAGTCATTAAAAAGATAATTTAATTTCGATTAGTTACAAATTACTTAAACTGACAAAATTGTGTAGATGCACTGTGTTGAAATGTCGGAGTATGTTGTAATAATGTGCAATTTATATGACTAGTGTAGTAATAATTATAAGGCTTTCAGTCTGTGACGAAGCGATTCAAATAAGGATGTTTGTTACTTTTAAAGTACTGCCACTTTATGATTAACAATAAATTTGTAATTTATATAATTTCCTGTATTTCCCCGTAAGTTATAAAACAACGTCAAATCGTAAAACGAATTTTGTCGTTAAAGTCAGATTTAAAGGTACTGAAAACAGCGTTTTTGAAACGCAAATTGCGGCTATAAATGGCTTTAAAATCACTCCATCAACTAAAGTAAAGCTCATATTTCACCAACAGCAAAAGTAGCTCTGAGCCATTAAATACCTTCACTTGAAAACGACAATTTTCTTGTGAAATCATAATAAGTTTGAGGAACGCCTGCAGGTCATAAGGTAAGTTATTACGGGTTTGTCAAAAGTGACTGCAAAAATAACAGAAATGACGTTAAATTGACGTTAATGACGTAAAATAAATTTTATCATTAAAGTCAGTTTTAAAGATGGCGAAACTAGCATTTTAGAAAGGTAAATGTCAGCTTTAAAATCTAGTTTCCTGTCACTGAAATCGATTAAATTAAAGTTCATATTTCAGGATTAATAAAAGAGGGAAAAGTCTGCGTGTTATAAAATAAGTTACTTCGAATCTGTTAAAGTGACTTTAAGTCATAAAAAGATGACAAATTGCAGAACAAATCTCGATCCATCGATATCTCAGAAGCTAATAGAGATGTTACAATATCCAATTAATGCTAGGTTATGCCTTACTGCTTCGAAAGAATCAATAAATAGTGAAAAGTACGGTTCACATGGACGAACACTGAACATACTTTTTTAGTCGTTTTACTTCCTTATTCAGGTAGCAGAGAAAACGTCATGTGACGCGATTGTTGGACGATTCTATAGTTAGGTATTAAAATTCTGGAATGTGCATTAACTACATTTTGCATAATAACAAGATTTACTCGGCATTTTTCAGTTCGAGTCTTCAGACAGATCGATTACTCAAAAACATTTATAGATTTGAAGAACATTATAAGCTTTAAAACCGTCATGATACGCCCCTGTTACATGACACCCTAGTTTGGAATTGATATTCTGGAATGCTCATTTATTAAATTTAACATAATGATAAGATTTATGTGGCATTCTTGAACTTGAGACCATAGGCGTACCGGCAGCTTAAGATTATTTGTTAAGTTTGAAGAGTCTATTTCATAAGCTTGAAAGCCATCCTAATACGCCCCTGTCAGATAACATCATAGTCGTTCGGTATTGACATTCTGGAATGTTCATTTATTAAATTTAATATAGGGACAAGGTTTGCTGCATTCTTCAGTCCGAGACTATAGACATATCGATTACTGAGAATTATACTTACAGATTTAAAGAATATTTTTAGCTTCAAAACCCTTATGATACGCCTCTGTCACATGGTGCTACAGTTTGGTTTTGATGTTCTGGAATGTTCGTTTATTACATTCAACATAGTGACAAGATTTATATGGCATTGTCCAACCGGAGATCATAGGCGTATCGATTACACAAAAGTATTTATTAGATTTCAAGGGCCTATGTTATAAGCTGGAAAATTATTATAATGTGTCCCTGTCAGATGATATTATAACTTGATAGTGATGTTTTGGAATGCTCATTTATTAAATTTAACATAAAACCGATTTTTCCATAGAGACCGGGACCAATCTTATTTTTTTTCGCTGAATATCCTCATAGCTTTAAATTTTCTCAGATTGGTTTACCAATCCTCACAATTAATCCGCGATTGACTAAAATTGACGAAAAATATCTGAACAAAATCAAATATGCAAAAACCAACAAATAACGATCACTCCAGTCTCTATAAAGAAGTTCTGACCTGTATTTGAAATGTGATTGCAAACCCCATTTTAGTATGTCCCCGTAGTGCTCCAAGATTTATCGGTGTTCAAGTGTCTGGATGCACGTTGGAAGCTCTGGATAGGCGACATTGTGACGGCGAAATTATTTATAAGGCTTATCTATTATGTACGGAAACCGGCATTGCTGATTTGGGCTCTGATTAGAATGAAAAGGAACTTGAAAAGATCGGGATTCCGAAGGAGGGAAGTCTTTCAGTTTGTTTTCATTGCAGTGGGAATATTGGGGATTTTATTTGTTAATTTGCAAAAGTGGGAAATTTGTTCCTGAAGGATACAAAGATAATAAATCCAAGATGACCGCAGTTAATTCGAGACGGACAACACACTCAATCCATGACGCACTTTAAATTTACGATGAACTCACTTACTTTGAAGCGAACACACTCACTTTGAAATTGAACACATCCACTTTGAGGGTGAACACACTCATTTTGAGGACGAACACATTCACCCCCAGATGAACATGAACTCCAAGACAAGCAAGCCTAAATGCTTAGTTACTTTTTATGGCAAAAGCTGACTAGGTTTCTCTCAGATAAAGTCAAATTTTATGGAGCAACCGGCTAAGGGCCTTAATTCCTTTTGACACCTGAGCGTCTCCGAGGGCAGTGTCCTTTACCTGGACCGAACTCCAGTCGATCCAACCGAAAAGTAATTTCATTAATTTCAATTTAAAAAACAAACCCAAAACTAAACATAAATTATTCAGGATTGGGGAACTTTTGAATAATTTGGCTTCGTTTACACATTCAATTTATGCCTCGGCTCGCAGTGCCGTTTTCTGGACCCCTGACATTCTGCTCCAACGGTGTGCCTGTTTAATTACGACGCGACGGGCCCATATAATTTAATTAGAACGTGATTACACAATCGACTTGGGTGCGAACTCATGCCAAACACTGTTAGAGCCACAAAAGGCTCTTCGCCATGGTGCCCTTCACGTCTCCCTTGATGCTACTTGTATGCAGCTGTTGGAAATTGACGCACTTTGCTCACCACTATCTAATCTCAGGGTCAATTAGGACCTACATTTTTTTTCAACATATAAATCTCCCCATTAACCTGAACCACCCTCATTATTGTGAATTTATCTATTATATTATAACTCCGACAAGGATCGCATTCGAACCTCTTTAGGACATCGGCCGTAAAGAGCAAAGTTATTTTCCATAGGGGGGATATAAAGGATAAACAGGAAAGTTTCGGTTAGGTAGGCTAAAACAGCGGCGGGTGACAAAAACATGTAAATTGCTTTCATTAATCTTCTTGTACCTGCAGGAAGGTGGCTCCTTTCCTTTTTAAACTTCTTCCTGCACGTTTTATATCCGCTTTACAGATGAATCTGTAAAGTTTTAAGTAGGGGCATTTAAGGTAAAATAGTGCTGGAAAAGGATAAAATGCATTGCAAAAGAGTTAATTTAGAGTGGGAGGGCTTAAGAGCCTTCAGTCGCTCCATAACAAGTAACGATTCGGTTTAGCTCAGTGGTGTACGTCGTCTTAAATACCCCCAAAGTTAAGAGCAAATATCTTGTCATATCTGGATAATTTCTAGCAATATGCAATTTGCACTTTGCACACATCAATGGTTTTCTAGTAAGTTTGGCCATGTAAACTGTTTCCATGCAGAAATATTGTGAGTTTATTATCATTTAAGGCAGTGGCATGCATTTGAATACCTATAAAATTAGGATAAGATTTTTCACCATAATTTTGTTCAATTATTGAAGATTTGCATAATTTTGAGTAATAGGTACGCCTATGGTCAGACTAAGGAATGTCATAGAAACTGACAGGGGCGCATCATGATGGTTTTTAAGCTAATGTCCAAGACTCTTCAAGTTTCATAAATAATTTTGAGTAACAGTGGCGTAGAATAATCTTTCAAAAATATAAATATTATTCCTTGAACTCATCTAACAAGGGACATATGATGGGTTTCAACCTAACGCATAAATCTTTCAAATCTATAAATAATTATAGGCACTTATGGACACCTATAGATTCAGTTTGAAGAATCCCCTGTAAACCTTTTCATTATGTTAAATACAATAAATGAATAAAACCCTTAAAAATTCCTCATGTACGCCACTGGCTTGAATGCAAAAAGCTGAACATTAGGGATTTCAAAATCAGATAAGAACACTTTCAGTTCAAAAATTGTAAAAAAAATGAGTGATAGGACCAGAACTAAATAATTTTTGAAAATCCTTTAGAGATATTTTGGTTCGGTTTGCCGTTCACTTACCATGAACTGAAGTTTGCGGAAATGGTTTCCGTATTGATTGATTTGTGAATGACCATATTCATACTGAAATTCTTCGTGCAATTCAATCAAAAACTCGCATTTTTAAGCATTCGATAAGGAATTTTTAATGCATAAACCTTCAGAGCCCACAAATTTACAATATAAGTCTTGAAGGAAGGAAAGAAAAATCACGTCCGAGGTACGTCGCAGCGAAGACAATTTATGATCCCACATAACGTTGCGGTTGCTGGAAATATGGAACGACGAAACCTCTATCTATTAAATTATTATGACCCTATTTCACGAAATATTCTTGGAAAAATCCCATTTTTCTTATAAATTGATTAGTATAGATGCAAGATATTCACACAAAACAACACCTTCCATAGAGCAAACTCATAAAGTGCAAACTCTGCAAAGGGAAAAAGCTCAAACGTCTTTTTCATAGCGTTTAAGACCTCTTTGAAGTTGCTTAAAATTCCCCAGGCAATGTGGAACAAATGGGAAAAATCGCGTCGTTGGAAAACAATATTTTGCCTGCAATTGGAGCATTTGCTGCCAACTCTCCAAGAAGTTATCTGCAGGCCATTGTGGACAAAGAAATATCGGGTTTGTATGTAGAAAGTTTCGGCCGAGAGTTTACAGTTTTTGGATCAGAGGGAGTTGCTTTTGTTAATAATTGCACAAACACAATCGTTGTGAGAAAAGAAATTTGTAGTTGGCAGGAAACTTTGTGAAAGCGCCTTTTAGGGTTAGTGGATCAATGTCCTGGCAAATTTATTTAAAAGATAGCTTCCCTGGATATCAAGAAACCTACAAAAATTAGCTCCATTATTTAATCTACCTCTATTAGTGGTAATTTAGAGTTTGCATTTCTTTTCTTTGTTAAATTTACTTAAAATTACCAATATTTGAGTAAAAAATCAGGAGTTTCACTAAGAGCTTTACAGTACTGCAATAGTTTAAATAATTCTTTTATTTGGAGTTCCATGATGAGCAAAACAATTCTGGAATTCTTTTATTATGCCACTGCAGTTAACCATGATTTCAATCAAATATAAAAAATCAGATGTGCATCTAAGATATGAGCAATTATTTTACCTCGACCATGCTTTCGGTTTTTAAGATAAAGAAAAACTTTTTGGTGCGCCATTGATGATCTTAAGTTTCTTAAATGGCAAACTTTTCACAGAACAGTGCTTTTACGTTATGGGATTTCAGTAAAAATATGAAACTTCAGGGGCGTTTCTATAAGGGGAGTTTGCTAAAATGATTCACTGTATGTCTTTGGGGTTGGAGTTTTATGAAGGGAAGAAAATCTTGACTTTTTAGGCCGTCACTTTTAAAATGCCAAATTGATGCATTCTTACATGATATGAGGAATATTCAATTTGAGCTAAATATCATATACCAGGGTCGTCACTAGCAAGGATTTGGCTAGTCAAGTACGTCTCTGATTTTACCAGATGGATTTACAAAATTTCAGTTGTTACACAGAAATTGCGGAACGATAAAAAGTGGGAAGTTCATGGACGTGCTAGATCTCAAACGGACGTTTCCTTTGAAATCGATAAAGTTCTGGAAATAAGGAATTTTTCTTGATTTCACGAGAGGTCTGGACCTTCGAGTAAACTTTTAATTTTTACCGAAATTCATTGGCATGTAAGATGATTTTTTGGCTGTTTGTAAAACTACCGATTGTCATGTTTCTTTATCCATTCTTCCCTTTCTCGACCACTCTATTAATGGTTTATCTCTGGTTCGTTATCCAACAGTTCTTCTCCTTTTTATTCGGGACACCTTTTGATTCCAACTACCTGATTTATTCAGATTGCCGGGCAACTCTCGACTATATACCTAAGCACCAAAGAGATTAAAACTAGGAAGTGTCATAATATAACTTTTACAGTCATCCTAAGGAGCCTTCAAACAATCCACTCGTTCTCCTTCCCCATCGTAAACTGTACAATAAAACTAGAAGTTTACGACTGGTAAAGAATAATTTCGTAGTAAGAATGACTTCTTGAAAACTTGATTAACACACTTGTTCTATTTTTTTCCAGGAAACTTTTCCCGACTTGAACAATAAGAAATTATTAATTTTGAACTTTATTGTAATTTTGTCGCCAATCATATAATACTGTTTTACTTCCCTCTCTCAATGCACATATCAAAAACAGAGTTAGTGTCTTTGAATACCTTCAATGGACTATCCAGAAGATTTCCCAATTCTTTAATCTTCGCATTGTATTTTTGGTCTACTAACTCTTTGTTAATAGAGGATTGCAGAAATTGCTTCGACTCATGTGGGCTTGATATAAAGACGCCCACATAGTGACGGGTTGGTATTCCTCGGGATACCAACCGACTAAACTCTACTCCTATCTTCACCCTGGATCTTCCCTGAAACTGTCACAAGGCATTACTTTGGGAGGAGGTTGGTGTAAAACTTCTGGCTCCTATCTGTGTCTTCTAAAACTCTGGACCCTCGTTGTTCCCTGTCCTGTAAAATATTTCAAAACTCTTGGCCCTCATCCATCCATATGGCTATTCCCTTATTGCCTGGCCCTTGTTGATCCTTTCAAAAGGTGGTTTCCTGCTTTGGTCTACTAATCCAAACTAACCTGAACTAAAAATACGTTAAAAAACCTGAATGAGACACAGATAGTCAAATCAAAGCTATACCGAGTGAAGATTGGAAGAAGAAACTGAAAGAAAAATTCATCAAGGAACTGTTTCCATCCAAATCAACATAATACTTTGATATTTGCCTTTAAAACTGGTAGATCATCAAACTCAATCGCTTTAGGTTTCTTAGTGTCGAAGAAATCTAAATACAGAGTTTCAGAAAGTCCATAAATCTCGTACTTTGTAGTGCCTTCCACTTTCCAAATGGAGTATCTTAGTGTAGGAAAACGGAACCGGAAATATTTGCTCGTGTTTTCTACTTTCGTCGCTATTCTCAGCTCGTTCATGCAGAGTGTTAACTGAAACAAGGGGGTTATTTTAGTCTGATTAGAGTTTCCAAGTTACTTTCGAATTAACTAAACGCCAGGCGAATTAAACTGATTTTGAGTAAGGCATTTAGGTGCTAATGCTTAAGCAAACTGTAAGTGATTGTGTTTTAAGTTTTCGGTGGGAAATTTCCTAATGGAAGAAATAAATGTTTCTTTTATTGGGGTGCTGAAAACGCCTAGGGGAGATAAAGAGGTAAACAATCTTCCTGCTACCCCAGTAGTAAAACTGATAGTTTCAGAAAGAGTGAAATATAACAAAACACTTAACTTACAATGTTCTCGTAAGGATAAAGAGAATTGCATCACGTCTCCTTTCAATTTCCCTAAAGCAAATTATGTATATCCAAGACAGTAGAAGATTGCATACTTATATGAGCGATAGAAAAGTCTTGTAAAGTTGTATTGGGGATGCAAATTGAGCTACAAAAATTATAAAAGCGACGTTATCCCACAGACAGAACAATTTTCCATTTCCCTAATTCCGCGGTAAAATTGGAAAATAGCGTTCGTTAGTAACACACAATGATGAAACTTTATTTCAATCACGATTTCGACGAGCGGACGACACATGTCTAGTGGTTAATAAAACCATCAGATATATAGCTTAATACTCGTAAAACTTCCTGGCTTTAGGGGGATTTTGGGGGAAATACGCCACTAGCCAAATGGGCATTTTAACAAAGTTATAGATTTTGCATAAGTAGGTCAACTATGAAGAGGTCAAAATCAGTGTTTGAAAATTTTTAACTTCCGAAATCGTGAAATGGCTGTGATTTATGGTTATTTAGTGCATGTTTTATACATTAGATGAAAGTATGGGGATATTGGAGGGCTTTCTTGGAGATTCGGGAAGGAAGTTGCAAGTCCGTTTAAAATCAAAATTTGTAGCTTCCAGAGAGTGATTTTGAGCCATTTATAGTACTCTTCTTTGCTTTATATCAAGTGGAAATAAGAACTGAACTCGATATTTAGTGATCGATTATAGAAAAATCGCTTGAGTCAACAGAATTTATCTAGAACTTCTGAAAAAAAATTCAAATTCAGAAAAATGTTTGTGTTATTCCAATGATTTTGTATAAGAAACGATTTCTAATTGTTTTATTTAAAAAGATATTTTTTTCAATTAAAAGTATAGGGGTACGAGTCTCCGATTAAAAGAAGAGTAATAATTCTTTAATGCATCTTTAAAAAAATAAAAAATCTCGAAACTGCTTGCATTGTGCCAATGATTTCCTATAGAAAGGAGCATCCAAGGGTTTTATCTGAATATAGAATAATTTTCTAAAATTAAAAAAATATTTCGCAAGAAACAGATACGTACTAGGCACAAGAAACAGAAATTTACATTTTGCACATCTATTCCTAGCACATTATTTTCCTCACATGTCTAATAAGTTTTCATTTTACAATTAAGATTTTCAGTGGCGTATCAATAATGTAACATGAGATTTTTATGTGTGAAAACGCCCTGGATCCAAATATTTTTCAATTTATTAATCCCTTGCGAAATGCTCCTAATTTATTTATATTAATTAGCAAAATTTAGTTTATCATGATAAAACTTGTTTTCTTATGTTACATCATCGGACATGATTAAATACAGAGTCCCAATAGAGACGCGTCCCTTCAGAGACGATTCTGATTCTGGGTATTTGCTGAAATTGAGTTCTCTTCATTATAAAATGCTTAATGATAATTTTGCTCTTGGAAACTAGAAGTGAAGATTTTTTTCCCTTTAAATTAAAATCATAAAATGGAGATTTGCGTGCAGAGGACTTCAGTTGATTAATCCCTATAGAGACGCTTTTGATTTTTTACATTTGACTCTAAAGTGAGGTTTATAAACTTTCGCGATGGTCGATAATTTAGCCACTTAAATAGAGATCTTCAGCGGCGCATGGCATATGGATTAATTTTTTTCTGAGCTATTTCAAGCTATTTTATTGCCGTGCTTTTCGGTTCAAATCGCCAATAAAACCACGGGATTTAATTGCATCCAGGCCACTGATTAAACACTAAAATTCGAAAGTTGATGTCACCAATAAAAGCCTTCGATTCGCTTTCCGATCGCGCCAGATGAAATTTCCTTATTTACTCATCCAGACTTTTAATTTAGTTTTATTGTTCTCTTTGTCGCTATTAATCCCAGACATTGCATAAAATTAATCCGGCTTGCTCAGCATGTGATTGGAGATAACAGTGCGAGTGAGAAACAGTCAACAAAACGAAGGTGGAAGTGGCTATCCAGTGAAATGGGCTTAATCAGGAATTATCTGGATTAGGGCCGGGTAGACAGGTTGTAAACATGTTCTTGCCAGGACGTTGTCGCCCTCAGGGACGTAAAATCAATTACAGTACAAACCGATATCTGGATGGTTTGAGGGGATATTTTAATTGGCAGCGATCCAGGCACAATGTGCGGTAAATGAAGAAAAATCGAGACCGACTCAAAGAGCGAAGGGAAATAAACTACGCAAATTTTGAGAGGGAAGATGAGAGGGCCGCCTGGGGAAATACCACCGGTGTTATTTATCTCGAAACGAAGAAGTAACAAGTGTTTCTGGCAATATAGAGTCTCTTGTAATTTACTTTGTCGAGTCACTTTTACTCCATGTGGGGAAACGTTTATGATAAATATTACCCGTAAAATACATAATAACATTTGAACGCTTCCTCTGAGTTTAATGTGAGCAATCCGGAAATACCTTAATCGGTGCAAAATACTAGAGAATGCAGCGGCAATATTCAACAAAGGTATAAGGGGTAAAAATAAGTTTCCGCCGTTTGATATCAAAAATTAGGAATTTATTGTGAAAGAACGGTGCATTGTGTTTTATTCTAAGTATTGCCCATCGCTAGCCACTACTTTTTCCCATCTTTCTGACAGCATTCGAATACCACGTCGGAAGAACTCTTCATTTTTTGAGGCTATCCATGAATCGACGCAATCTTTGGTATCTTCATATGATGTAAAGCGTTGCTCAGAGAGAGCTTGTGCCATCGACTGGAATAACTGATAGTCAGATGGGACAAGGTCTGGTGAATATGGCGGATGAGGTAGGACTTCCCAACACCGCAACATGCGAACGAGTATTATCATGTAGGAGAATAATTTTGTTTTGTCTGGAGTAGTAATGGGCGCGTTTTTCTTTGAATGCTTGGCTCAGTCTCATTAATTGTATTCGGTAGAGAGTTCCAGTAATGGTTGTGTTCGGTTTGAGCAGCTCATAAAATATGACACCAATCTGATCCCACAAAATGCACAACATGAGTTTTTTTCTATGAATTGATGTCATTGTTGTCGATGTTGAAGCGTGGCCAGGTGGTCCCCATAATTTTCTTTCCTTTGGGTTATCGTGATGGATCCATTTTTCATCGCCAGTGACTCGATGCAAAAAACCCTTTTTTTATGTTTGGCAAGCAGCATTTCACTCATGCAAAATCCGCGTTCAACGTCTCTCGGCTTCAATTCATAAGGAACCCAATTCCCAACACTTTTAAATAATACGAAATTGCTTGTTGAGTCACTTCTAATGTAAGTGCAAGTTCTTTTTGCGTTTGGGATGAATCTTCCTCCAATAATACTTCCAATTACGTATGTTCGTACACTTTAGGGCTGCGTTCTTTACCTTCCACGTGAAATTCACTGTTTTTAAATTTGTGAAACCACTCACGACAATTTCTCTCAATTAAAGCAGCCTCACCATATGCTTCTACAAGCAATCGATACGCCTCAGCTGCAGATTTTTTCAAATTAAAGAAGTAAATTAAAAGTTCCCCTAAATAACGCTTATTCGGCGTAAATCTTGACATTATTGAATGAAATAAATTATGTGATGCTGATAAGGAGTCATTAATATTTCAAGGTTAGCTCAGGTTAGTTCAGGTTAGTTAGTTGTTACTAGATAACCAAACTTGCGATAGTACGTTTTACATCTGACGATTTCAAGATAATCTTCTGGTGGGGCCACGTTTTGTCAAACAGCGGAAACTTATTTGTACACCTTATAACATTTATGTAACTCTTGTACAAACGTTTTAAGTATATTTCAGAGTAGCATTTCATTCCGCAGAAATATCAACAGTTGCGCAACTGTTACCTCTGCTGAAGGGGGTTACTAACAAAGGGTCAGAATTTTGCCAGAAACAGAATTCGTGGAAATTACTACTAGATTTAAAAATCGTACCTTCAGAAAAAGACAATTACACTATTAGAATCTTACGTTGCATGAGAGAAATTGGAGAAGCGAATAGGGAAGCATAGTGGGCAGTTTCATGAAATTCCAGTGGCGTAACTAAATTTGTAAACTCCCGATAGTTAAACACAGAATTTCATGGAGATTATTAGTCGATTTAAAAATCATTTAATTAGAAAAAGACAATTACACCATTGGAATCTCATGTCGCACGAGAGCAATTGTAGAAGCGGGCAGGGAAACAGATTGGGTAGTTTCATGAAATTTCAGTGGTGTAACCAAATTTGTAAACTTCCGATAGTTAAAAATAGAATTTCAAGCAAATTACTAGTTAATTTAAAAATCATTTTAATGAGAAAAAGACAACTACGCTATTGGAGTCTCACGTCACATGAGAGCAATTGTAGAAGCGGGCAGGGAAACACAGTGGGCACTTTCCTGAAATTTCAGTGGCGTAACAAAATGTATAAACTTTCGATAGTTAAAAGCAAAATTTCGTGGAAGTTAGTAGCTGATTTAAAAAACACTTTAGTCAGAAAAAGACATCTACACCATTGGAATCTTACGTCTCATGAGAGTAATTGCAAAAGCGGATAGGGAAACACAGTGGACAGTTTCGTGAAATCCCAGTGCAGCAACCAAATGTTTAAACTCCCGATAGTTGAAAATAGGATTTAGTGCTATTTACAATTAATTGAAGGAAAAATTATAATTTCAGTAAAATACACCTACTACTAGCAACAACGTGTACACATACGCTTGAGACTTCCCATCCCCGATAAAGAACAGAATCTATGTCTCAATACTGTAGTTTGCCTGAGAAAGCAGCTTTTCCCAAAATGCAAAATAAAGTTAAATGTATAGAGCATAATGGATGTTCACAGCCATATAGGTAAATCCGCATGTTCGTACTTTTAAAGTTTCTAAAGTTCGGCAGCTCTTCATGTAAGTAGAACTTAATAACTGCTGCAAATATATTGTAAACAAAAGATTTTATGAGATGAACGAGGCCTGAACATTATTTCTGAAATTTATGTTTTTGGTTCGAGTAGGGTTTAGCTTAAATATTATTCTCTTTTATTCATGTTATTTCCGCTAGATCCAGCAAAAAGAAATATTTTTTCCCTAAATACATTAGATCCAATGCCTGGTTTTTGTGGCAAATGGCTCGCAAATGTACCTTATATTTGACTCTTTGCTGTCAGACATGTGTAGCTGGCAGAGCTGAATTTCAAGCAGCCTGGACCACATCACGTACGCACGTCACGGAAAAATTGAACATTGGTATTATGGAACATCGGACTGTCTGCCTGGAACTGAGATGTAATGGAAAATTATATTAAAGAACATCGCAAAAAGGGTATTAACAATGACGTTAAATTAATTGCCAAGGGGGAAGGAACTGAGAAGGAAAATTGATTAAAACTTATTTAGGTTTTGGAGTCAATTCTTTTTGTGAAATGTCACTGATCACTAAAATGCGCCCTTTACAATAGTCAAAGCTTCACTGGTTTAGATGAATTTGTTAATTAGAGATTATTTTTAAAATCAGATTATAATTTCAGATCTATGCAATTTCTTTCAGGAGTAAAGTTTGCGTTGGCGAAGTCTTTTTACGAAACGCCACTGATCACTGTGAAAATTTGAATAAAAGTAAACTAAAGTATGATATTTTTGGTAATAAAAATCACAGCAGCGTAGATGAATTTGTCTCTTAGGGATTATTTTTCAAAATTATATAATTATAGATTTGTGCGATTCCTTCCAGGAATAAAGTTTCTTCTGGCTTAATCTTCATGTGAAACGCTACCGACTACTATTATAACTAGAGGAAAATTAAACTAAAGTATGCTATTTTCGGTAACAAAAATTACAGTGGTATGGATCAATTTATTTCTTCAAAATAATTTGACGGAACTATATAATTTTCGATCGCTGTGATTTTTTTCAGGATCTAAGTTTCCGTTCGTCCTCTAGATATACGCCATTGATCTCGGTGAAAAATACAGAAAAAGTATAATAGGTTAACATGTGCTTTTTCATTGGTGAAAACTACTTACTTTTCGAGGATAATTTTTTAAAATCATAGATTCAGCCCTTTTGAATTTTTTCTAGAACTTGTACTTACGCTGATTTCATCTTGTGGTGAAATTCTTATGATCTCTGTAAAAACTGCTAGAGAGTAAATTAAAAAATGCTGTTTTTATAGTAAAAATCACGTTGACATGGATGAATTTATTTCTTTGAAATAATTTTTAAACTAATTTGATCAAATGTTAAAGATAAAAAAGTTTCCTCATATTTCATTCCCTTGAGAAGTGCCATTAATCATTATAAAAAATGCAGAAAGACCAGATTAACATGTGGACTTTTCAATAATTGAAAATAAAAACATTTTTTGTGTCTATTTCAGATTTCTTTGTGACTCCTTCCGGGATTTGAGTTTCCCTCTGAATTTGTACTCTCGTGAAGTGGCACCGGCTCGTATGAAAACCGCAAGAAAGTAGTTTTTCTTTATTCAATGATCGATTTACGTTCCCTCGATTTATCCTTCAGCCTGCGAGATTAGCTAATTTGCATTCTAGTTCTTCTACACCACAAACAGAGACAGTAATAAATCACTTCTTAATAGGGAGTAATTTAATAAGGCTGGAAGGCTCATTTCATGGCAGATTAGGCATAGTAGCAAAAAGATCCCCATTTAATATGTTGAAATTAAACAGGCATATCCGCGACAGACATCTTCTTCTGTTTAAGAAACGACTGGCAGGTATACGAAAAGCGGGATGTAAATGAGCCAGATTCGCTTTGTAAATTTCTCCTATACATTCTTCGTAATTAGTTCCATATCCAGAGTTAGGTACGTGTGTGTCGACTCGAATAAGCTAACAAAATTAACTACTCATTTTCGTCTTATATACAACATATGAAAATACCTGTTATTTATGTATTTAATTTGATAAGGGCCTAATTCTATTCGTAGTCATTGGCACAAAAAGGGCCCTATTAACTGTGTTGCTCTTGGATAGGCTCGCACACGCGATATCTTTAGTTAATTAAACCCTATCTCGCAGGTATACGAATTGTTAGACAAAGCAAGGCAGAACATAAATTTGCATTCGCTGTTATAAATTAGCTGCGTTTCCTTTACACTATGGAAGTAAAGGGCAATCCAAAGATCGTTAATTGCTTTTTAATTCGGAAGTCAGGAAAATGTTGCGACGAAGAGGGGCAACGTGTGTCGAAAGGTCACTTAGAGATATTAATTTCAAGTTACTTATAATCAGTTCGATTTCTTGAGTATCCTAAACTTTTTCCAAAATACTTTTCACTTTACCTCACAATTCGTTTAAGAAAAACGCTCGTTTACCATCTCCAAATAAACTTTATGGTCTATTTTTATATCAGATTTCTTCCGGTTAGCCTCTCCGGGCCCGTATTTAAATGATATTCGATTTTAGTCTTGTAGGGTCTTCGATCGGGCACTCCGACGCGTTTAGACTCCAACAAATCCTACGTTTTATGCCAGTTTTATTGATAAAACGTCCATTGCCAATCTTTACGGTACAGATTCCATCGGAAACGTCCGGCAGTTAGGAATTCCGGTCTGAATTAAATTTTTCTTTGCCGAATGGTTTGTTTTTCACTTCAAGCTTAGAATATTGAAATTGAAATGTCCTTATAAATTCTCTTACCGAGTTTTAATATTACTGGAAAGACAATTTCCGATTTCATTACAGAATTGAATCGACAGCAATAATCAGATAGCAGAAGACATACCCTTCTCCGTTATGTAAATACGCTGACAAGCAATGAAATGAAAGATAGAGTTTCATTGTTTGGCTCCATTATGTAAGAGAGGAAGTACTTCTCGTATATAACGGATAATGCCACATTATTATATAGAGTGATAGTGAAGAAGAGTTTTCTAATTTCTCCGATAATTAAAATAACTAAATCAAAGCCCAGTGTAGTCGAGAATTTATATAATTTGCCACCTAAAACCCTTATTGACAGGTTTTTACCGACAAGGCAACACGGTTTTCATTCTATGGCTAAGACGTGATCGCCCTCTTCACCCTCTTTGGAATAAGCTCAATATTTCGCAATCAGCTTTCCGAATTGTATAAATAACTACAAAGTTTTCAATCTACTTGGAATCTATGTGTCTCTAGAGCCATATAAGTCCCGATGGTGGCCCATATTTCTTTCGCGATAACACAGACGTGAGGCCGATGGGGGCTAAATTTGTTTATGCCCCAACTTTGCGGTTTTTGCGTGGGAATTCTATGACGTGTCCCTCCACTGATTTATATGTTAGGCACTAGGTTTAGTCTTAGTTATACCTAGAAAAATTGCTTTAGAAGCTAGAGGCCTATTAAAAACGGTTTGTCAAATATTAAAAGCAAAAGCCCGAGGTGTGTTTGGTTTCGGATCGCCCAATATTCAGAAACACTTTTTAATCTAATTGAAATTGATATTTCTAAAAATTATGAAGTATTAGTGAAAACATGCTATATAGCCGATTGCAGGTATTTTTTTTTAAGTAGCAATTCTGTGGTCGTAAATAAAGCTGCACACGAGTCTCAGATCATTATTAAATTAAGAATGGATGGGTCTTCCTATTGATTTCCATGTGGAATGATGACTTACAGTTTCGGTTATATCTAGAAAAATTAGTTATTCTAGAATTCAAACGTTATACCCAGTCTCGGTTACATTCAAAAAATTTTGTATTACTTAATTTCTTTACTGCTCCTAAAAATGACATCTACCATCACTTGGTTGTGCACTACACAACAGGTTTAGGTCTTAATTATATCCAGATAGTAAAAGGGCCTTTAAAGCTATGCAACTTCGATTGAAGTATTGAAATATTCGAGGCTTTCATCACTTTAACGATTGAACTAGTCGCAGTTAACTTTAGAACCCCTTATATTTAAAATTTTGATTTCTTCGTGAATCCTGGCCCTTCACCGCTATAAATTCCGAAGCTTTTCTGAAAATTTTAAAACTCTTCTCTTCTAACTGATTACTTTCCAATTTTTAAGATTCTATAAAACCCCCCGTATTCCGTTGTTCCTCTCAAACAATTCACAACTCGTGGCATATTTAAAATTCCATAAATCTCCATGGATTAAGAAGACAGCGCCGAATTTCCATAAAACCGAATTTGAGTTCAGATTCCAGGTAAATACGTCGACGACACACACCGGGAAAGAGTCCAATGGGTCAGGTTGGGAGAGCAGAGGTGTCAAATAGAGCGCTGTAGGAGGGCAGGGAGAGAAACGCGTGCGCCCTCTCTCTCTTTCGCTTTCGGGAGATGGCTCAGATTTTGCTGCAGCCGCAGCAGAAGTCAGTAGCCTCGCAGCAGCACTGAGTACGGTCCTGCAGGAGGCTGCGATCTCGAATCGGGAAAGTTTCGTTCGGAGAACTCGTTCGGAAGTTGAAACTTTTATCGGGGTGACGTGCCTGGACGATGTGTTAATTTGCCGTTTTGTGTTCGCCTCGAGTGGGATATTGTCGTTTTGATGTGCCACTGTTTATGTAGGGCCTGGTGCTTTTGCCTCATGTGTTAAGTGGGTACTAGATTTGTGGGAATAATTGGTAAGTGTCATGCAATGACAAAGGATACTCGTGTATGGGTGAAATTTTTCATGAATCGTACAAGTACAGACAATTTTCTAACAGTTGGTTAGGGCTATGGTCAGAACACGTCTATACTACTTCACGTTAATACCTTTAGAAATTTGTCCATATTTGAAAATTCCTGTCTCTCGTTACTCTAGGAAATGGTGCTATACCCAGACAACAATAACAGTCAGCTTCTTGTATTTCGTAAATGTAACAATTCATGTGTTTAATCGCTACGAATAAAAGAGGAATGTTACCCAACAACAGAATGCGAAAATTTCCAGAAAAATTACGGTACTCCTGTCCCTTATCTCTTCAAAAAATGAGGCATTATCTTATTCTTAAACTTTTCATGCGTTCTCTAACTGCGACTTCGACGACAGCGCCATGAGTTTCATTACTCCATTTGAAACTAACATAGAAAGCCGATACTGATGGATGCTGATTCACAGTTTTACATAAGTTCCCCTGCGAATGGCAGAGAAACTCAACGACATCGCATTTTTTTAGGTGAATTCATGACTTTAAATTTTCTTCTAGGCAAGATCCAGATTTTAAAATTCTGTCCTAGAAATCAATCCTCAAGTTTTCCTTTAACGGATGCAAGCGAGGAACTCAAAAGAATAATAAATTTTTAAAGGCGAACTTTAATTTCTTCCACTCTTGGCTAAAAACTGAAGTTTTTGTAGAGTTAGTTGTTGGAAGAGGATCAAAGACTTTGTACTAGTAGATCTTGTAGTGAACTCTAAGTTTCAAATTTTATTCTAGGCACATTCTAAATTTTATTCTTGGAATCAATCCTCGAATTTTACGTTACCTCATATATGAGATTGATTCAAAAGCAATTTTTTTAGGTGAATTCGGTGTTCCTACATTTATTGCAGAAATCATGAAGATTTTCCTTACTAGATGTATTGGAAACAATTTATATTTTCTATGTGAATTGCAATAGGTATTTCCCTTCAATACTTTACAGAAGAGTCTCAATAGCTTGGTACTCTTAACTTTTGAAGTGAGCTCTCCTCCCAGATTCCATTAGTTCCAAATTACATTTTAGCCATATTCCAAATTCCATTCTTGGAATCAGTCCTGAAGTTTTACATCACCTGATGTATGGGGTAAACTCAAAAGGATTTCAATGTTTTTCAAACAAATTCCAAGTTTCTACTTTAATTTTAGAAATAAAATCTGAAGGTTTCCTATGCCAGATATGTAGAAAAAATAACTTAAATTTTTTTGTGCATTCCAGGTTCTAGTTTTCTGATAGTTAAGTACTGTTCAGAGGAGTCTAACAAATTTGTATTGGTATATTTTGAAAGTAATTTTAAGTTCCAAATTTTATTCTAGGTATATTCTAGATGCCTGATTCCTGAAGTTTTTTTTATATTATTTGTGAGAGAACAAAAGAAGAACTCAATTTTTTTTAGGTATATTCGTGCATTTTGCCTTAGTCCGATGCATGAAAAAGTTTAAAGGCACCTTAATTGTTTTCAGGAGGATCTAAACTTCCATTCTATTCTTGAAGATTGAATGTTTCTTTTTGGAATTGATGGTTTAGAAACCACGTACTTTTTAAAGGAAAATTTCAATTTTAATCTTTTCTTTAAGAAATTCCAAATTCCACTCTTTATTTCATAAAAATTCTAAATTTCAAATTTCTATTCCAGAAATCAACCTTGAGGTTTTCCTTAGCTAAACCCTTAACTCGTTATCCGTGTAAAACTTAATTATTTTGAAATTAATTGTAAATTCCAATTTTTAAGCTAAGTTTCGGATTTGAAGTTTATCGTTAATTCCAACTTCCAAAACTCCATTCTAGAAACTAGTAAATAAATTTCGCTTTTCCACATGCATGACACAAATTCAAGAGTATGTCAAGTTTTTTTAAGATAATTTCAAATTCCATTCTACTTTCTAAAAATGAAGATTTCCTAGGGTGACCTTATGGAAAAGACCCATGAGTTTAATATTTGTTGAAGAAAATTTTTGAAGTGAACTAAATTCTTAATTTCATTCTAACATGTGTAAAGTTACAAACTTCGCTTCTACTGTTCAAAACTGATGTTTTTCTTTCATGAAAGGAATTTCGTGGTAGGCTCTCAAACACCTTGGGCTTTTTCTAGGTGAATTTTATGCTCCAATCGCCATTTTGTGCAGATTTTAAATTAAAAAATTCCATTCTATAAAGTTGTAGGTTTTCATTTTAGGAGCTCGAAGTTTCAGATTTCATCGTAGAATTAAAAACTGAAATCTTTTTTAAATTCTAAATTAAACTAGTCTGCATTAAAAATTTCTTTCGGTTGCTGTATGAGACTTTTGCCGCATGAAGTATTGCTGCTCGGGGGTGATTCAGAAATTTGATTAAGTTTGCAAAGAAAATTTGAAGTTAAAATTTGTTGATGATTTTGTTCGATTTCAAAGTCATTGACTACATTTTCAATACTGATTTTCATGTTAGAAGCTTGAGGTAAACACATTTTTAATTAAGGGTGTTTCACCACCTAAAATCCCAGTATCCAGGCCACTGAAACCTATATACATAGGAAATGGCTACATATTCTGAATACAAGCGATTCCTTTTTTAAAACATCGGAGTCCAGTTTGAATTGCAAATGCGTGTGCGCTGTCTTTCCCCACAATAAAACAAATAAATAGCCGCACTTTACTGGCCATAAATTTCACCCTTATAAATATAGACTATTGTAATACTCGTAGGAATAGCTACTAATGAAAAATCGATACCTCCGACCTAATGGTCCATTTTATCTCATACGAAATGGTCCAAATTATCAAGCAAAACGAAGAATCGATCGGATGCTAGGATAGGATGAAGTGTATTTGGAATCAAACAAAAGTTCTCTGCAAACTACTGAGAGATTATCTGCATAAATAAGTCTATTAACGTTTGCGTTTCTCTCCTGTAAGTAAAAATGTGTATTGTCTGAGGTGCTAAAAGCATAATCTTTCACTCAAATCTATTTGATGGGAGTACTTTCTCCTGCTTCAATCCTCTTAATGCCCATTACTGTAAAATTGAACTGAAATATAATACTGAAACATCACTCATTAACCGAAGCCAGGCTTAAAAGGATTTTCGTTAATGCTAGGAAAAAGTGTAAACCTTCGGAAATGACGTTTGTAGAAGGAAATTGGGAGCCCCAAAATAAATATTTCCTAAAGGGCTATAGCTCTGGATTCGCCTGCAGTCGTTAGCTTCTGATTTAGCCTACTTTGAACCCTCCAACATTAAACATGCTTCTCTGATCATATTGCAAAATATTAGGGCGCAAACTTAAGACTTCCAAACACCTAAATTTTGCGTAATGCCGTAATTATTTCTAAAAAATATCCAATATCCATTATGTTTGTTTATTGAACTGTCACAAAGCAATTATTGGACAATGGAATAGATTATTGCCAATAAACATTCAGGTTAATGTAACTATCGAGTAGGATCAATATCGGATTCGGCATATAATTCTCTTGTCGATAGTTGTATGGTTCAATTGATCTTTGTTAAAATGTTTTTCTCAATTAAAATCTACAGAATTTATGTGTTTACTTTGCCTAATTCCTTTAATAATAATGAAACATTAGATTAGAAAAATATTTAGATTGATGTAGGAAATGAGTTGTCTAATAAATGTACTAATTTTGTTAAATCTTGAAAGAACTAATTGGCAATTATGCGTACGAGTTTTATCAAAATCTTTGCAGATTTCTGGAATATTAAATCATTTAGTTGCTTTAGTATTAATGTTTAGTAGCAAATTTCCCTGCTTCTTTCTCTAAATTTAACTTCAAAGCAATTATCAATGTGCCTCATCTATCTCAATTATCTTTGCTAATTAAGCTGCAAATTTTACAAATTATTCATAATATTTCAGAGGTTGTTCAGCCTAAAAGTCTATTGCGTGGGTGATTTAATTTCGCAGTTCCAATTTATCAAAAATACCTTTTTTATTGTAAAATTTTGAGAGTGTCCTTTCTCATGTTCCTCAAATGTGTACCTGTGCGCCAATGGCTTTCTTCTCTTAAGTTGTACATTTTTATGGTGCCACACACTACTTGAGGGGTCATTTTGCCTGGAAATCATTTGGCATAAATTGTGGTTGGTTGTCTACATTAGTAATTATAAATTTGTTTGTCCAGATAATCTCGAATGCGGCACGTCACAGTTTCTTTACCAAATAAGTTGTAAATTTAGTTAGCTTTTCCCAATATTTGAGGAATCGTTTAGCCCGAAATCAGTGGTGCAGATAGAACTTAAAAAAAATGTTGAATGTTTTGAGAGAGGGTATCCTTTTATGATTTCACATGTGGGTCTCGTAGGCCACTGTCTGTTTACCAACTAAGTTGAAAATTTTACTTGTTATACACAATACTCCAGAGATAGTTTTGATCAAAAATCATTGGTGCATATAATCTATTTGGGCAGGTACAATTTATGGATTTGCCTTTGCAGTTTTATTTTTTATGCTACGGTCATTTTACCAAATGACCTGCAAATTTTAATACTAATACGCAATGCCTGAGAGACTGTTTAGTCGGCAAATCTTTGGCGAGCATTTATTATTGAAAATCATTGTCGTAATTGGTCTATTTCGAGAGTATTTTTTTGTTTCAGGAGTATGCTTACTTATGCTTTCGAATGCGATTTCTGTACGCCACTGTTTCTTCAGCAACTAAACATTGGATTATTCCATTTATTGACAATACCAGCGATATTGTTCAGCCCACAAATTATTAACGCAGATGGACTATTTTGTTCGTAATACGATTTATTGATTGTCTATTTTCTCCCAAAAATGTATCACATTTTTCTCTTCTTCTTTAGCAATTCAGGCGCCAATTTTATCAGTTACACACAATACTTAAGGAATTCTTTTTACTCAAATATCATTAGTTCACATGGGCCTAGCACCCTATAAACATTCCACAATCGCTTAGACAAGTGATTGCTTCTTCAAAACCCTATAGCTTCATCTAATCTCTTCAAGTCCAATTACGTAAATTGTACTTAACAATAACTTAGCAGCCTAGACATGCACCTATCAACCTCGAATCTGATATACGATTATTGCCTCACATTAGCAAAAGCGTATAGAGACCTGTTGATACACCACTGCACAAACCTAATTAATTTTCTTGTAATACGGAAACTGCTTTGCTAATTATCATTTCGGATTTTTGGGCCAAGAAAGTTTCACTTAACAGTTGTGAAACTGTGACGAAGCAATCCACTTAACGAAACTATACAAAGTTATTTACAATACATCCGATTAGTGGGGGCTTTGTCAACGGGTCTGCCGACCGCTTTCTTCGAGTTTGAGTTTAGTTTAGAAAGGTGAGGAACATGGAGAAGAGGCTCGTTTAAAGTTTGTTGGAAAGATAGAGAGTTGATTTGAATTTAAGTCTACGCCAGTGATTTTTGGGTTAAAGGGCCCGTCAAAGATTTAAATTTATTTGTTGAAGAAACAGGGGCGTGCAAACGTAAAAAAATAAAAAATAATAATATTTAAAGTTCAAAATTTTAGAGAGTTTTCATAAATTTTAACAATAAAAGTGGAGAACTTACGCTTATGATTTTTCTTTAAATAGCCCCTCATGTATTGACCAATTAGTAAAATTTCCAGCTTGATTGATGAAAAAATTGAGGCGTACTTTTGCGATTCCGACAAACACAGTCATGTCATTTACGAGGAAGGGCACATTAATAAACTATAACATAAAATATTGGCCAAAATGTATAAATATTGGAGCATATTTGGTAAAGAAACAGTGGTGTATGAGAACCGGGTTTGAGACACACAAAGGAAATTTTTGAAAATTAGTAAGTATTAAAACAGATTACATACTCTAATGATATTTAAAGCTAATCCGTTCTTGAAGTAATTTAAATGAGCAGTAAAATTTGCAATTGCATTAGAAAGGCACCAGTGGCGTAGAAAGTCCTAGTCTTCAATATACTCAAAAATTCTTAAAACAAGGAAAATTTTCGAAAATTGTAGCTTTCAAAATAGACTCTCTGCATCAATAATTTTGGGGCGCCATTTTCCCTTGATTATAGTATATAATTAGAAAAATTTGCAACTCGATAGAAAAAACAGAAGCGTTTAGGATAGTAATTACCAAAATAGGCCTCCTGCATCAACGATCTTCGGACACAATAATCACTTACACATTGTTAATAGAAAGAGAAATTTGCAATTTGCATGGAAAAGGAAGAATGGTGTAGTGAAGCTCTAGATGAGAGCATGAGAAAACATTCTTAAAAAACTTTGAAAAAAAGGAAAATGTTGAAAAATTGTTGCTGCAAAAATACACTATCTAAATCAAAGATTTTCAGGAGCAATTTTCCCTCAAGCATCGTATATAATTAAGAACATTTATGACTAAATTGATAAGAAAAAATACGTACCGGATATTAATGAAAACTTTGATACAGCGTACTCATAAAGCTGAAAAATAAAAATTTGTACTATGGAAATGCGCCAACGATCTTCGTATTCAATAATCACTTATATATCGTTAATAAACAGAAAAAAGTTGCAGTTTGATTCGAAAAAAACCAGTGACGTAGTGGATTCAAAAATAAGCCCGTACGTAAACTTGTCAAAGAATAGTTTGTTGAATAATAACTACCGAAATAAATGCCAATATTCTGATACAACAATCTCATATATCAACATACAACCTTCCCTCAGATAACGGCCATAAAATATACTACTTGAATGGCCAAAAAACAGTGGCGTACAGAATTCAGAATTGAGCTTGTGCATAAATTTACCAAAGAAAAGTTTGTTGATTTGTAACCACCATAATAGATTTGCTATATCAATGATTTTTAAAGTTAATATTCTCTCATCATAATTTACCAAAGATAAAACATCAGGAAATTCGTGACTAAATTATCATAAATTCATTATTCATTTCATCATGTCTTCTCACTAGGAAAATGTACAACGCACCGCCGATATTCTTCAAAACTAATGATACGAGTATAAAGAAAGCCGTTATTGAAATGAATCTCTGAAGATTAGATTAATAGAAATTCATGTAACTCATGTAATATTCATGGTACTAGTGTTGCATGCGAAACGCGTACAAAATACGAGTTCAAAATCAAACAGACGTAACTGCATTATTCATCAAAAAGGCCTGCAGGTGTTGTAAATTTGTAAATATGGATGTTTGTCAGCGAGTCCAAAATCCGCCTACAAAAGTGAAAAAAATGAAAGTTTTGCCGTACTTAAGGTTGAATTTAATTTATGAAGTTCAGGGGTTGAAGGTAAATCAATGAACTTAAACCTATTCCTGCTAACAGGTGGATTAGAGCAGGCTTAAGATGGGATTATCGGTTTCATGTATTAGTAAATCATCTCCTGCTTCGAATAGGTGGTTTAAGAATTTTCATCCACTTTGGCAGCTGGAATTGGTTTTACAGTGGCGCAAATCTGCGAAGCATAACCTTATCTTTAGTAGAAAACTAATTTCTCTAAGTGCGTTTGGCGAGGCAAACAAACTCCTTTTAAACTTTAGAATTTGCTCTGAAACTGTTACCGGGTAAATATTATATTGCGAACTAAAAGTTTTCTCATTTACCGTGGAGACACTATTTTCCGGGAAGTGGAGCAATAAATGGATATATTTGATGATGTGAATATGATTTGTTCTCTTTCGAATAAAATTGTGTGTGGAAATTGACTGCACATATTGGTTTCGTACAGTATAACCTGCAATTGTAATGTAATCATCTCCCTCTCTCATTTTCTCCCTTCTTCTTTTATCATTTCTGTACCGAACCCCCGATCCATCAAAAAACCGAGCCTGGCAGCAAAAAATCCAAAACACTTTCTCGGAATGAAACACTCACTAGTTATATGGACCCCCTGTAAATAATTTATTTGGGGCTCATAATTTCGATGTGCAAATGTCGGATTCGGGCCCCCTTTTTGTCCATGGACCCCATTTCTTACAGCTATCCCCCGCTAGAGGCTGCTAGGATTTAACTAAATCGTTCCCGGGCTGGTTTCCTCCTACCTAATGAATGATCGTCCTTTATATTTTTTGAGGTTTTCGCTCAAAGCCGGAGATAATAAATTTTAGCTTGTAGCGGAAGCTGGCTGAGTAGAACGAACCGTAAACAAAAGAAAAGACACTGAAAGACTACAATTAGTACATTCATCATTCTGATTTTTTTGTCTTTAACCTAAGGGTGAATTTTTCTCTCTGTCAGGACAAACTGTCTAAATTAATTAGTTAGTTGCATTTGAAATATCTTTCATTCCTGCTAAAGAACTTTGGAATTTACTGCGACCGGATAATAAAACTATTTAATTCTATCTCGGCTTCATGGTGTTCATTCTAAATCGATAGTTTGGATATTGCAAAAAACATAATAGTGTTGGCAGTGAGTGAAATAGGCCATAAACTATAAAGATGATATCCCACGAGTGTGTGATCAGCAGTGAGTAATGGCAGATTAGCGAATAAACCTAGTTGTACTCGTACATTTCGTACTACGTACTCGAAACATTTTACACAACATTCCACTGCATTTTAGTTCAAGTTAAGAGAGCGAATCATTCCATAACTCAGGATGTAGTCGCTTATTCCATGACCTACAAAAAGGGGTCATTACCCACGAGTGACGAATTAAACATAAAAAATTCTCTCTTAGATTAGTTCAAATAAGACGTAACGTTGAAGGGCAGTAAATGGTGTCATAATGTGAGACTGGAGGGTATATCACATGAGCGAAGGAGATTGATCAGTGAATGAACAATACTATTATCTCGAGAGTAATAAGTTAAAACCAATAGAATTTGATTAGTTGACAATGAATGCGTCTTATTATAAACGAGGTAATCACGTTAGAATTCACCAGTGAGGAACGTCTCAAGAGCATTTAAGCTGCTTACAGTCAAAACAGTCTACACGTAAGTAAAACTGACGATAGTTCATGATTCTAAGGTTTGTCGCCCGAGCGACCGAGTCATTGTTCCCTGATTTGGTAAAGGGCGTTTTTATTCACGGGGATGTCTCTAGTTTAGTTAATTTAAATTACGCATGAGTGAAGCGGGTCTTAAACACGAAGTATCCGTACCATTTGCGCTTGAAGGCGCAATTTCACGAGCGAGTGAAAGAAGTTATTATCCATGAGGGACAAGTTTTCAGTACTCAAAGAAACGAGTAATAAAACTGAAGTGAGAATTCTTTTATGATATTCTGCATTAATACAGGTGTTTCATACTGTAATTGGAATAAGGTATTGGGAATTGGAATAAGGTATCAAATGAGTGAGTTAAGTTAGCTTTGCGGCATGAATGATCTTCATAGTTCAGCTCGATTGAGATTACGTATAACGTTAGAATTAAATCATCTAATTTATCAAATGAGCGAGCCAAACAACCTGTGAAAGCCACATTTAGGGTAAAAGCATTTAAGAGAATGTAGGTTTAAGCTGTGTGCGGAATAATTTAAATAGGTGAAAATTGAAATAAGGAACGGGGTTTGTCAATAGGAAAATTTTCGACTCCTCACTATCACTCACAATTCTTTGAGTAGCAAACGGTACTCGTGAATTAAAGCCTCACTCCTTGATAATGAACGAGTCTCATTCACTTTATTATTTGACAGTTTTAATATTTAGTCTCTCCTTAATGGTACATTCTGAAGTGCCTCTTTTCCCCCTTTTCCTAAATTTTGCCTTTAAAATCTGCATAATTCATTCATAAACCTCAAACTCGGCCCTTTTGAAGCGCCTTAGCATGGTTTTAGCATGTTTCCGACCACAATCGCATAGATTTTTGCCATTAATCATAGAAGTTGTTTGCATCCGAAAAGCTCGTAAAATAATGACTGAAGTAAGTAAAACGGGATTTGAAAATTGGGATTGGCAGTCGATTTATGTGTTCGATGGGAGTTTAATGTTGTGCTCAGTTTTTGGACTTGAAGCCCCATATTGATGAAATTTTGAATGTATTTCCTTCAGGTATGAGTTTTATCGAATCAACATGAATCTACAGGCAAGTGTTAGCACGCGTTTCCTCTGTTTGTTTTCCAAGAGGACGCGGTGATTAACGACGTGTACTTTCCTGTTTAATTCAATGGAAATTCTAAGTGCATAACACAAATACTGCCAGCATTCACGATTTATTTTACCTGTAGATTACTTGTTTCTTTCCTCTTGGAAAACCTTCCATTTCGGGCATGACAAATGATGCCGCTAGGCGAAATTACGACAGTGCTATACACTTTGGCGAAACTTTTAATCTAATTTCCTTATGAATCTTAAAAATAATGTAACTTTTATGCAAATTACCGCAGCTGTATCATTCATTCCGCACTCTAGAAATTTAAATTCCTTTCTGCTATCCAGACATTATTCACAAAAAAAATTAAATAAATTCCGAAAATTTTTATGTTCGCTGGTTTTATTGCCCTTGCCAGGGCGCAAATTTGCATCATATCTTCCTTACCAACCCTACTTACGTTTTTTCAACACTAAATTCTGATTTTTATGAGATGAATATATTTTCGACTATAAGAAAAGTGGGGAAGCCAACTTAATAAATTTTAGCTCCCACACACCTAAAGGCCCGAATATAAAATTAAAATCTTCCCTCGATTTCAAGGGATTTTTGGGGGTCTCTCATTGTCCTGACAAGATTTATGGCTGTGGAACTTCTTATAATTAGTAACTTAAGTCGCGTTTAATTAACAATATTCAGGTCTGATTCTAGTAAAGGCATAACGAAAGACAAGAATTCAAGTGATAATTTTTTTTTAGCCAAAGTACAGGGCCGTACTAAAGAGGAAACTAGTGATAATAATAGGTATTTTAAGGTATTTGAATTACTTGTGATTTTGATGATTGAGTTTTGATACTTTAATGAGTAATTTCAGGCCAGAAACGCGGCGTGAACATTTCTCTATTCCCATCCGTCCTATTCAGTCCCAGGATTATTCGACCAAAATTTACAAAGTGTACTTCATCATAACTAGATTGTCCTAAACCTAAAAATTGTACAATTGTCTTTCTTCAATCTTTATACATTTTTTTACATATAACTTTAATCGAGAGATATGTATAATGTACTATCTTGGAAGAGAATTGTATTAAATTTTTGAAAAATTTTCGTCAATATTCGATAAATCAGTTTCAGATTAATGAATGAGTCAGAACTTTGTAATAATTGAAGATACATTTTTTCTTGACTACGAAAAAGTAAGTCTCTGTATAAATCCAGAGTAGTACAATTTTAAAGATATGTACTACCTTTTAAATTACGCTATATCTTTTATTTATCTTCAGTTCCTCCTATATCTTCGTGTTCGGAGCTGAGACGGGTACCAGAATTTGAGTTAAGATCAAACTCAAAATATCTCGTCGTGAGTTCACAATGTGAAAAACTAGGGTTATTGATTTTATTATCTTACAACAGATTTGTACTAAATTTCAAAAAGATTAAATTTCATTCAATTTCCTTTAACTTATCTTAGTACTTCGAGATTAAAATTTGCCCAAAATGAATGTCTAAAGGTCTCTCAATGAGCTTTAAGTAGTACAGTGAAAAGATGTTTAATATACTAGTTTTTGAATAATTAGATTATAGAGTATGTCAATTTCTAAACGAACCACCCTCAATATTTTGGTGATTATAGAAAATATGTAAACATGCAAAAACATATTGATTTTATTTTCAAGGAGAACATTTTTTAAATTGCTTTTCTATTAAGTTGCATGTACCCTCTAGCGAAGGTGGAAATAACCAGTAAAAATCTTAAAGGGGAATGTCGGTTAAGGTGAGAGGAAGCTCATTTGAAAGGTCTTTCAATTACCTTTCCAAATGTACCTTTTTTTTATTGAGAGATCTCCGAAGAATAGTTGCCAAACCGTAAACAAGATTCGGTATCAATTGTATTATAAAAAAAAATTAATATTTTAAATGTACAAATGCTGTTCATTATTTTCTAAACAGTAATAAAGTCTATTTTCGAATTTCATTCTAACATTCACAACAACTTCTACTTGAACTTCCTTACAAGCAACTGTAATTCTCCTCTTCAATTCTTTCAAATCTTAAGACCGGGTTTTATAAACAATAGATGATTATTTTGGATTTTATTTGTTTATTTTTATTTTCAAATACAAATAAACACAATATTTACAAAAACGATTTGTAAGTACATCATTCAACTTGTAGAAAAAAACAATAAGAATAAGACTGTTCGGTTAAAAAACGTTAATGGAATTTTTGATTTTTTTTGTTAATTTACTGAATATTTGTTATTCTTAATTTTGTTTCGCGAGTTAAAGGTTGTGTGCTTATAAAGTTATTTATAAAAATGGAATCAACGATTCAACAAAAAACCGAGATTATTTTCGTTTATACAGAATGTGGAAAATGCGTAAGAACAGCAAGAATTTTTAATGTGAGGAATCATAATACTAAATTTGAAACATAAATACGTGTTGGGATTAGTTGCTAAGTTGCTAAGATTCTATTGTCATGAAAAAAAGAGGTCATATACATGTTTTCGATGAAGCAGCTGAAATTGAAATTTTAGGCTCTTTTGTTGCCAAACCGGGCAGTACTGTGGCACATGAAGTAGGAATGACTTACGAACAAGTAAGAAAAGCGTTAAAGTTAATAAAATCCACCCAAAACTCAAATATTTCAACAATTTTGTGACGACAATTTTGACAGAAGGATTCAACTTTGTGAAACAATGACAGATTTTATAAATGACAACCGAAATATTTTGCAAAACATTTGATTTAGTAGTGAGTGTACGTTTTCCCTTAATGGACATGTTGACAAACAGAATTGTCGATACTGGAGCGATGAAAATTCCCGACTATTTAGAGAAGGCAATAAATAGTATCCACAAAAAGTAAATGTTTGGAATGGTATTCTTGGGAATGCCGTTACTGCTCTTTTATTCATAAAGGAAAACCTCACTGGCTGGCTCTGCTTAAATTTTCCAGAAGAGATAATAGATCAATTAATAATAACTAATTTAGAATATCAAGTTGACGCAGCTGGTAATAGCGTTTTACAAGAAGATCTCCATTTTCAACAAGATGGAACTTCAGTACAGAATTTTTTCCTGTTAGACAGTGGTTACACGATAGGTTTCCTGACATATTGATTGGGCGAAGAAGACCAATTGAGTGACTCTGCGATCGCCCGATTTAACACCTCTGGATTCTTTTTTTACGAGCATCTTAAATCTGTTGTTTATAAAACCCGGCCTCAAGATTCGGAAAAATTGTAGCTGTGTGTAAGGAAATCCAAGTAGAAGTTTTTTTGAATGAGGGAATGAGAGTGGAGTTTGAAAACATACTTTACTGTTTAGAAAATAATAAACAGCATTTTGAACATTCAAAATATTATTATTTTTTTAATAATACAATTGATACCGAAGGTTATTTACGGTTTGAACATGATTTTTTGAATTCCTCCCAATAAAAAAAGGGTGCGTTTGGAAAGGTTATTGAAAGACCTTTCAAATGAGGTATAACTCAACGTTTCTTTTTATTTAAAATTTTAGTGGTTGTTTCAACCCCCGCTTGAGGGTGCAAGTAATTTAATAGAAAACTGACTTAAAGAATATCCGCCTTGGCAATAAAATCGACGTGTTTTTGTATATTTACATATTTTCTATAATCATCGAAATATCGAGGGTGGTTCTTTTTCAAGTTGATACACTTTATAAATTTTTATATCTTTTATCCATGTTTGGAGCAAGTTAAGTTTATAAATTAGCCTCAGAATCAAAGTTCGACTATCTGGCAATAGTCCCTTTATTAAATAGCAATAGGCCCTTAATTAAAGGTTGTTTAATATTTTAAAGCATAATTGTTCATAAATTTTTTATGTTTAGCTATAATTTTTCTTAATAAATGATCGCATTTGCAACTCAGTTAGGTCTGTGAATTTGTACCAGATTGTATTCTTAGAACACCTTTCGAAGCCCAAAATAGCAATAGTCAAGGTTTTGTAACCTATAACTATATTCAAGATCCCATAAATATTTTTATCCGTATTTTATCTGCATTTAGAAATGATTGAAGTCTATAAATATACCTCATATTCAAAGTTTGAATATCGTTCACTAAAAGAATTATGGTGCAATCAAGAGTAGTGTAATCTATCGTCCCTGATAAAACTGTACTAAAGTGTTCTTAAAGCAATTACTTCAATTACCCAGATATCGACGTTCATTTTTTCATTTATGAGATGCTGTGTGGACTAAAATTTGATTTTTTCCTCTTTTTTTTTTAATTGAATTCATTTCAATTGTTTTCGATCGGACGTGGACCTCGGGAGATCTCAATTGAGATCTTGGAGCTTTGAACGTGCAGTTTGATCAACTTATTTCGGTTCAGTCTAGAAATAGCGAATTAAAGTCACCCCGTTTCTTGGAAACTAAAAGAGATATTCCATTCCGCCAAGTGCAGCATTATAGAGCTTATAGTTGTACTAACTTACAGTGATAACATAATTTGGTGGATTCGCTGGAATAAAACAGGATGCTGCTGCTTTAAAGAGGTAAAAGCAGATTGAAATTTTGTTAATTTATCATTTTTTTGCATTTGCTGGATTCACAAGAGTGAAATAGGGTTGCACTTCGAAAGCAACTAAAGGGGTGAAAATTTTAATTTTTTTATTTTTGACAAAAGCAATAAAATAAAAATGATTCTGGCGCAGCCCGCTCTTCAGGCAAGGTAAATTTTAATATACTGCGTGACAAAGAAAGGTAAACACCTATTAAAGATAATTTTATTTTGATAATTTTTTTTGTACGTGTTCAGTACCACATACTTATTCAATGATTACATTTTCAGCAAGATCAGAAGAATACCTTCATTTTTTTTTTCAATAGTGTGTTGAGCATCCACGGTTTCTTATACACTCATTGATACGCCTGGGCTCGGACCTAATAAGATTGTCAATGTCTTCTTGAGGTATCTCATTTCAGGCAATCTGAACTTCATGAGTAAGGGCTGCTAAAGTCTGTGGAGGGTGCTGTAAATTCAACAGTCTGCGGCCAATCATGTCCCAAACATGTTCAATAGGAGACAGATCCGGCGATCGAGGTGGCCAGGGTAAACGGTTAATTTGATGTTGATCCATGAACGTTATTGTTTGCCTAGCAACATGAGGTCTAGCATTGTTTTGCTGGAAAATAGCATTCGGGATAGTTCGAAAATATGGAATCACATATGGTTCCATCACTTCTTGGATATAGCGTTGGGCAGTCATGTTGCCTCTAATGAAAACTAGGGGTGACCTGCTACCATATGCAATAGCACCCCATACCATAACGCCTACAGTACGGTGGACATAACGCTCTCTGTCAAATTGTGGATCTCGCCTTTCACCCCGTCGCCTTCTCACCCTTGCCCGACCGTCGTTCATCCCCAGACAGAAGCGGGATTCATCACTAAAGATCACCTGAGTCCATTCTTGGTCCCACTGAATCCTCTCTCTACACCATTGTAAGCGGTTAGATCGATGTTCGCGAGTGAGAGGCAGCACCCAATGCGGACGATAGGACAAAAGGCCAAAACTTCGTATTCGGCGATATACTGTACGCATACCAACCCTATTCCCATGTTCTTCAAACCACTGATTTGCAATAGCTCGACTGCTGCTAAATCGGTCTCTAAGAGCCAAAAGTCGCAATCGACGATCTTCGCGCTCTGTGGTTCCTCTGAGTCGCCCAGTGCCTCTGGCTCTGTGTCCACGGCCTTCCTGAGTCCACGCCTGGTAACACCGCACTATGGTTCCTAAGGATCTGTTAGTTCTTCTAGACACTTCTCTGACCGACAGACCTGCTTCGCGCAACCCGACACTCCGCCCCCTCTCAAAGTCACTAAGCTGACGGATCTGTTCAATTCTACGCACTCTAGGCATAATGAGTAAAAATTATGACCGATTGCAACACACTTCACAAAAGTTGCGATGCAAATGTGAACAAAAATGTTTAAACAAAATTTTATTTTTTTAAGGAACGACCCATGGAAACTAAAAAAAAAATTAACAGATAAACTTGAAATTTTGATCATTTCTTTCTTTTTTTAAGATAAGTCAACATGCAAAAAATTATCAAAATAAAATGGTTTTTAATGGGTGTTTACCTTTCTTTGTCACGTAGTATATATAAATAGACAAATACAGAACCTTCATAAATGTTTGACCACCACGTAACTTTCAAGGTTAAATTCTATTTTTCTTGTGTCATTATGAATTTTGGTAACTTAACTAGTTCTCTTTTGAAAATTGAAGTTGGTTGTTATGATGATGTGTAAAAGCTTGATGCATATAATTTAAGATTATATGACAGTTTGTTACTAACACGTTTTCTGCGATTTTCGATTTTCTTCTTGCAATTTTCGCCTATCTATCGGAAAAAACTTTGTTAGAAGCTAAAATAGTGTATCGTTCAGTTCCAGTTGAAATCAAAAATGGTTTTCATACCAAATATCCAATAATAATATGTAATAACATAACCCTCAAGACCGAATTTTATAAACAAGAGTTGTCAGCTTATTTTATTTAGTGAATTTATTTCCAGAAACTGAACAGTGTTGCTAATCAGTGTATATTTGGTTGTCTATATTTTTGATCACGTGGTGGTTAAACATTTGTGAAAGCTTTGTATAATATATAAATAAATACATAAATATATGTAATATATCAATATATAAATGTAGTATAATATAAAAATAAAATAAGTATATACAGGGTGGGCCATCGAAAACTTTCCACTTGATTTTGTAAGGGTTTGCTGGAGAAAATTGAAAAACGCTCGGACCCGTTAATTTTAGATTTAAGGGGGACATATTCCTTTTATATTATTATTAAAGCAAAGGTCACCGTCTGACAGGGTTGTCAGTGACCTTGAAAATTTTAAATAGAAAGGGATGTCGAGTGGCACCTTGTTTTAAAACGCTCTAATTCTCTTTTCAACAACACCAATTTTTCGTAATTTATATTAGTAGTTTTCTAGAAGGTACGTAATCAAAAATTAAATATCTTACCATTTTCAGTCCAGTAAATGTTGAAAATGGCCACCATTCACCTGCATACAATAATACAGGACTTATTCAAAGTATCGTCGAATATACTGAAGTACTTCAGGTGTTACTTGGCGGCATTTGTGTATAAGTCCGTGACGTAAGTCTTCTAAGGAATTTGACTGTGTTGAACAAATTTTTAACTTTAAATGACCCCGCAAAAAAAGTCAAGTGGAGTTATATCGGGAGAGCGAGCGGACCACTTAGTAGGACCTTTCCTACCGATACACCTTTCTGGGAAATTGTTATTTTAAAATTGTCTTACTGCCATGACGTAGTGTGGCGGAGCACTGTGTTATTGTAAAGTAAAATTTTCTGCGCTATATCGGTTATCTTCTTCGATAATAGTTGTTATTGTTGGATCAACGGCGTTTTCTAACAACTCTAAATACATTTCTCTTGTTAAATTACCAGTTAAAAAAATGGACTAACGATCCGATTTGCATACATCTCTGCTCACACTTTTAATTTTTCGGGGTGCTGAGTATGTGTTTCACGAAAAATTCTTGGATTAGAATCTATCCAATATCGACAGTTTTGTCTGTTAATTGTACCACTTAGAAAAAATGAACATTTGTTCGAAAAACCAACATTAAACAGAAATTGTGGATCGGTCAAAATGCGTTCACTTATCAGCTCACAAAATTGTAAACGTCGGTCATTGTCACCTTCATTGATTTCTTGGACCAATTTAATTTTGTACGGATGTAATTTATATTTTCGTAAGATTCTTCGTAAGATGTTCGCGACACATCTGATGCAACTGAGAGTTGCCTGGTAGTCAGTGTAGGATGTATCGCGATATGCCCAATAACTGCCACTTCAATAGCTTTATTTAGTATACAGGGTTTTCAACGTTTCTCTTTTTATTTAACACTGTTCTTGTTTCTTAAATTTTTTTCACTAATTTGCAAACGTAAGTGTGGTATAGAAACTTATCATGATGCCTACGTTAGGACTTGCGACGTATTGTTATATTATGGATTATAGTTATGTTATTTATTAGTTTAAATGTTCAAAGTGAGTTTAAGAAACTGATATTACGCCCATGGACAACCCCAGCCATTGGATAATACTGTTGGAATTCCCAGGGTTTAACACCCATCTTCGGCTGAGGGAAGTTATTTTATGATTGGGATTTCCAGCACTATTCTTTGTCGGACTAAAATTGCGAATCTAAATTAAAGGTACCGCCAAACGAATACGATGGCTGGGCTTGAATAAAAGCCCAGCGACTATGCCTCTAAGTGCTACATTTTAACGCGACAAGGTAGCCTGGAAGCCGCTAATGGGGCCTTATCGGGAGTACGTCTATGGGTGTTACACCTCCATATCAGTACTTAAGGAGGGTGCGAAACTGAAGAGGCTCTTTTCTCGCTATTTCATCACGGACTCGTGCGCGTTAGATTCTTCTCGTCAACATATGTTAAATAGCGTATTTTTCAATATTGTATAGTTGTTAATGTTATCAATAAACCTTTGTTAAGTTTGGAAGGTTTGGTTTCTCTTATACGCGAAAACAGTGTCTCTGAGACTGTGAACTCAGGGTGGTCCTTCATAATCGATCAATCCAGTCCACGATCTACGTAATTCACGATTATCGTATCGAAAGGGTGAATCGACCCAACCACGTGCACGCGCCAAATTTGGACCAAACAGCCTATCATTAAACAATCGTGCTGTAGCCCTGGCACAATCATTATTTTTAAAGAAGGCAGAGATAATTTCTACCCTTTCTTCAACAAAATAGGTCATTTTTGCACTACAAAACGCAAGATATGGTTTTAATTATTCGCGCCGAGACAGTAAACTAACAAGTTTAACAAATGTTAAAACTTATTTTGGTATTTCATCTGCCATTGTTGTTCAAGCTATTTTTTAGGAGATGTTTATTTCACTTTTCTTATCAGTTCTCAAGAATTTCAAATAATAAATACATTTTTGATGACGTAGTTCCTCAAAAACTACTAATCTAAATTACGAAAAGTTGGTGCCATTGAAAAGAGAATTTAGAGCGTTTTGAAACAAAGTGGCACTTGACACCTCTTTCCATTTAAAATTTTAAAGGTCACTGACACTCCTGCCAGACAGTGACCTTTGCTTTAATAATAATACGAAAGGAATGCGTCCCCTTAAATCTCAAATTTACGGGACCGAGCGTTTTTCAATTTTCTCCAGCAAACGCTCACAAAATCAAGTGGAAAGTTTTCAATGGCCCACTTTGTATATTAATGTATCACCAATGTTCCTAAAAGTTGTTCTTCACAGTAAAAATGATCCATCTTCGTGGTTTAAAGTCAAAATTGTTGAAAGTCATATTCTACGCGTTAAATAGTTGTTGTCCGGTTTCATGGACCTCGAAAGATGGTATAAGCTGTGGTTTCCACTGTCGCAGTTTTCAACCAAAGATTGTGGGACACATCGAAATTTTTCGATTATTTGAGAAGCCCCCCAACACCACTTTGAAGCCGTTTATGTAGGCACAAATTCTAACAGTGAGAAAACTACTTGAAATTTCGTTCGCAAGCGACTTTAATTTCTACTTCTACCTACACCTGTAACTCCATCTTGATTATTCGTATTTGAAGCTCGTACCCGATATGCAAATACTGAACTAGTGAGTGGCTGAAGTGGGTGCATTAAAAATTTAAGCGCCCATTAAATACTGAATAAGTAATTAATCACTGTCGAAATAGGCGAGAGGCGAAAAAAGGCAATTTTTGCAGATAAAATAAATCATATGGGCGATATCCGTTAGCGTCGAAATTTATATAATATCAGATAGCATATTTCTGGTCATTAATCACTGAAACCGAGATAAATTTGTCTAATTCAATCGCGGAAGGTGTCGGATTAGATTGGTATTGGAAGGACGGTCTCCCGAAATTAATCCAACAATAAAAATTGATACCTAAACTGTGTGGAAACACATTTGCAGCTGCTTATTAAAAATTAAAAATCTACTTTGCGTTCGGGAGTATTAGCGAAAGTGGGCCGTACATAAAACGCCAACAAAGTCAACAGTTCCATTTAAGGTTTACTCCCTAAAACGGGAGTTTCGGAGAAACTTCATTACAGATAAAGTAAAGTAGTAAAAGTTTGGGAAGTCATTATAAGTCCCATGTTAACGGCCTTGATACAATAAAACGAATGACTGCACGTAGAAATGCTATTTCTCAGGCCAATCTGAAGAAAAATCTTCACGCGTAAAGAGTATTTGTTTTGGGATTGAGCTAACCATTTGTGTAATGCGAGAACTGCTCGCCTCAAGATTATATTGTATTGTTTACTGGTGGATTTTTAGGGGACAATAAGAAGAGTGAAAGTAACTATAAAGATGGTAGGCTTTGGCCGAAATTTTCTGGGGCAAATGTAGTATCAGGTTTTGATATTAGCGTAGATGTAGGGCGGTGTTTAGATCTATGAAAGAAGCCACAGGTCAGGAGACAGGATTATAAATGTGCTTTTATTAATACAAACTTAAACAAAGCGGAGGACAGAGTACTTTGCGAATTTGCGAGCGCGGACACGGTTCTGAGTCGCCAGCGACCAACCGAACCAAGAATGGCTCCCTGTACATGCCCTGCAAATCCTTAAATATTAAAGCCTATGGTGGCAAACCACGGATGTACCTTGGCTAGGGTGCTATCTACCCTATCCGCCGCAATTAAACCGTGGTACCTTAACTGGGAATTGGGACTGCAATTATAAGGCTGACAAAGTTCATTACGAGGAATTCCAATGCTAACAAAGTATACCACGGGAAATTCCCGTGTACCAACTAATGCCTACCAGGAACATACCTCAGGGGTATATTAATCCCTGGTGCATGTCCTTAATACCATTTAATAGTAATACCTAAAACCTATACACAAGGCGAATGAAATGTTCTGACTAATGGTAAGCAGTACAAGTGTACACGAATAGTCAACTGTAACTACAGCTTTGTTACACAACTCTACATAAACATGCTGGCCATTTTCAACAGAGAAGGAAAAGAACGGGAAACAACGCAGGAAGAAAGAACTTTGAAGAGAACCTTCAAGAAGTTTCTGCCATGGCATAATCTTCCCGAAGAACAATTTTCTGTACAATGTTAATATTAGACCATAGCTTAAGTTCTCATTGGCTAATCGAAAAATTACAAATTTTACGAATTTTTGGAAGTCGAAAAAGAACTGAGTTGTTTTGACTTGTTTATTGATGAAGAGGCGTCCCTGGAACTTAATATTGAAATCAAATTGTGCCTTTTTTTGGGGCAAAATTCATTTCCGCAGCGGCGTACCACCAAACCACCAGGAAGTTTTAAAACTCTGAAATAGAACTAAACTACACCCTCCTTATTCATCAACTTTGTAGAGACGCCTCTGGCTTTTCCTATATTGATGCAAATTATTTTGACCTTTTAGTTTTAAGCTTTGTCATTGTTTATCAAAAATCATTTCTTTAATTTTTCAAGCTTTTTTTAAAGCGTCTAGCTGTCGCTCCATTAACCGAACTCTACGCCATTGTTTTATATTTAATTGGTTAGCAAACTGTATGCTTTATACACAATGCTTAGACAATATTAACTTTGAAACTCTTCGATATACAGTAGGTGGTCTAATGAAAATTATTATATTTTATTAATTTAATTACTTCTAGTTATATGCCCTTTTTTAGTCCTATAAAGAATTGATCCCGTTCTACGCCACTGTTTTTTATTCAATCAATTTGAAAATTTTATTATTTATGTACAATACTTACTGCAGTATTCGCTCTGAAATTGATTGGTGTAAATGGATTCTTCGAATTAATTCAATTTTTTGAAATTTAATGTTCCTCTATTTCAATGCTTTTTTCGTATCGTTCAAGGATTATCCTCTAGGCCAGTGCATTCAGTCAATTTGCAAATTTCCCTGCTTAAGCTGGACACCTCCCCAAAGGTTTTACGAAAGATCTAATTAAATTATTACCATTTTTTTCAAATATCATCTTCTTCAAGGCACTTATTTGCCGCATCATCAAAATACGTCATCTCTACGCCACTGATCTGTACCTAACCAGTCAGCAAATTGTACTGTCTCCACAAGAATTGGGAAAATCTTACCTTTGAAATTCATTGGCGTAGGTGGTTTGGTTGCATTGTTGCAATTTTCCTTAAATTTAATTTCTTCTATTTTTATGCTCTTTTTTGGTCATCTCATGAAATGATCTTATGAGTCCCAGTTTGTTGACTCTGAAAAATCATTGGCGTACAATTCTTTGCGCGGCAACAGCTTGATCAATCAAAATTCTCATTGATCGTTAAATATTTCGCATAAACTGAGATAACATTGTAGTATTCATTTCACGATTGTTCTGTGGGAGACCTAACGACCTCGAATTCATTATTGAAGCGTTACGTTAAGTGGAAAAACCTCAATCGTTTACAATCGTAATGAAATCCCAAAAGTGATGAATTCGTCACTCGTCGAGGACAGCAGAGATTTTATCGCCCTCGTTTTATCCCGTTTTTCATTAAACACAGTAATTTCCCGCAAATCCCGAAAGTCACGCCCATTCCATAGAATGTGCAAGTTTCACTTGAAAAACCGAATGAATCGGGATTGAAAATAAATCGTAAATGTCAGGGTGGCCTATGCCTTCGGAAACCTTTCGCATTCGTATCAGTCATAATGAGAAAAAGTGTTGAGATACTAAAAATTGGGTGCAAAATTCCTCTTTACATAAAATAGCTCATTTCCAACAGCATTAAAATGTTAATCTGGCAATGTTGCTATCCAGCTCATAATCATTCAGGAATTTCTTGCAGACTCTTGAGAATTTAAAATTTTAATATCGCGTTTTAAAGGGCAGTCGAAGTCAGTAAAAACTCGCAGGCGATGTAATCCGCACTTTCCAGAAGCTTTTACCAGATCTTCCACGTGATCAAACATTATGTTCCTCAAAGAGCTTCGACGCTTAGATGCAGTTTGTGGACTTCTGTATGTTTTGTTATACATTTTATTACGTTTGCAGTAGGATATATAAGCTTATTTGAAATTAATTAAAATATATTAATTTATATTAAAATATAAAATGTTTAAAAAGGACGTCGGAAAGATAAACATCCTCCTAACTAAAAGGAAAACTTGTTAAGGGCTCTCCAATGCTCTTTTATTAGTCTCTCGAAGAAGCGACTCATCCTTAAAATTATATGTTCCGTGATGCTATGTTTTAGTGTGTGTAAATTTCGACAAACATTCTTCATTGAATTATCAGCAAGAATTCATTTTTATGCTTCCTTTGTAGCATTGTAAAGCCATTAAGTCGGCGACAGTTTGTTTAAGAGATTTAATGAAAAAACTTCGCAGCATTTTAATTAATCAAAAAGTTTCCTGGTTTGAATAGATCCAAAACAGTTGTTTTGCAGCTCAAGTTTATTTGGGAGTGGCGAGAAAATTTTCGCACTTTATTTCCGTTATTTCTTGGTTATTTTGTAGGCACTTTCCATGTTGCGAACACAGATATTCAAGCGATTTCGTATTTCAGGTAGTGAAAAAGACATTAGAATCCGGTTTGTGTAAGCATACAGAGCTCATCGAAACGATTATTTTCAATCCACTTGCTCACAGTCTCCGAAGCATTTAGACTAATAAATTTTACATCTTTTCAACTGAAAACATGAGAAAAAATTATCGATAGTTCAGGATAGTTCGGCAATCGACCTACATAACGGATGAAACACTGAAAAAGGCCGCCAAGGGCCCAATCACAGGGTTCTGTCTCCCTTCGTTTTATTACTCCTACTACTCGTACTACTATTAATTTAGCTGCTTCAGGGATTTCTGCGTTATTGGTGTTGAAAGTTTTGAAAAGTAGCGAAAAGAAGGTAATTCCACCAAGTTTTTCAATTTTTAAATGGCCTTTTTTCGATCTGATCAAGTAAAATGTATGCTATATTGAACGTGGATACCTCAGTTGAGATACTTGACTGTCGGAAAATGCATTTTGTACACGTTGAATACAATATTATCCCAGAAACTAAAAAAAAAATTTTACCGGCTTGAAAACTCAGAATCTGTAGTAAATATCCGGCGAGCTGTTTAGTGCAAATTCTCTAATTTTTGCAACAAATTTTACTATAATAATATCTCCGCATTTTATATAATAATGCGGGATCCGTTAGTCAGATCGCTTTAACTTTTCCGTATATATACATATAAGAAAACTTTCCTATTTTCCAACATGGTCGAGGCACGATCGAGGAGTAGCAAAGTTGTATATAGTGATAGCGTTAGTATTGTTAATTAAATATTTAGCGGAACTTTAGTTAAATTATCTCTGTTAGTTCTAAGGTGAAAAGAGATGTAATAGGATTGTTCTATAGGACACCCATATGTGTCGCAACCTGGTTAGCAGTATTCTCGCCAATTAAGAGGGTTTTGCGATCGTTATCTATGTGTATTGTTTATATTGGATGATTAATGTCTAACCGCCTTTTGTTAGCACTGATGAGAAAGTGCAGCCGCTCTTCGTCGGCATTAGTGAGAAAGTACAGACCAAGTACTATCAGTAACGCTGTAATGCCGCGGGTAGTGTCATAAATTATTAATCGCTCTCTAGCCAGGGTACGACACTGTTTTATTACCCTTAAATATAGTATTTAAGATTGTCCCGAACCTAAAAGATCCTCTTTCTTCCGCTTACTCTTCATCTGTATTTATTATCCGTGGATCAGAGATCAAAATAGTGTATCTATCATCGGAACAAAACTCAAGACAACGATAAAAAAACCTCCAATAATACTACAAATACTCTCAAAATTATATTATTAAATTTGTCTAAAGTTTGGTTTTTAAAATTCTCTAAATTTTTTAATAAAACTTGTCAAGATACTCTATGCACTTTAGGCTAGATTTTATACCCGAAAACACTAAATCTGTAACAATTATTTTTAGAAGCTTTATGGTTAAATTTATTTAATTCGTAAATCGAGTTTTACTACAAACAAATTTGCGTATTTTACATAAAATCCCGACGAACATTCTCTAAATGAATACAATCTAGACCACCATTAACCAAATTTGTCCAAGTTTTGCGACAGACATTTTTAAAATTTTCTAATGAAAGTTTGTCTAGACGTTTTGTGCACATCAGAGAAGATTTCAGCCTCCAAAAAATTTAATTTAGAGCTGAAAATATTCTCTAAATTGTATTATAAAATTTCTATAAGTTTTTGGACGTAAATTTTCTAAAGAAATTCTTTTCTAAAGAAAAAATTACATAAATTGTATTATAAAATGTCTTTTTTACCCTTCTCAAATGTATCACTACGCCTCTGAACTTTGTGCACCTCAGGTATTTATATAATGATAATTGTTCGAAATTTTAAATATAAACAAAGCTCAGATTATGAAATTCACATCTCAACGAGCCTCGGTCAGTTAAAAAATCTCTTTTAAGTGTCGATTTATCGATGTCACTCGCCTTTTGCTACGCCTCTGAAACTTTCTGATTCCTTGGTGTTTCTTGTATTTTTATACTATTTTAATCGTTGGACTTTGCCCGTATATTGTTCCTAAAACACTCAAGATTGTTATAGAAATATACTTCAACTAAAAGATATTTAGTTAGGGCTAAGTACCAATTTTTCCCAAGAATATGTCTGGCGATATCGTCGGAATTATTACTTTTCCAGCTATTTTGGCGGGGCAAGAGATATGGCGGTTATTGAAGGGAATTGAAATTCTTACGAGTTTTGCATCTCGAGACGGTTTATATGTATTATAATGGACGTTTTCGATATGAGTGGATACCACTCTTTGGCGGAGATAACCGGAAATAGACAGCAATAATGGTAAAGGTAGAAGGATAAGTAGAAGCAAAATTATGGTTGCTATGCTAAAAATCATATAGGTACTCATATAGGCCTAAATTTAATTGCCTACACCCCTTATGGGGACGAGATTCTTTATTGGGGGCGCAGGTGTTTATTACACATTATTACTCGTCCGATGTGAGAGCAATTAATTCTCCCCTTTTTGCAACTCGTTATTTCGACCAGATGGCACAAATCCGTTAAATCTCGACAATTAAAGTTCTTATTACGATTTTATATGTCTATAATTGATATGTTTCGGTTTTAATTGCCGGATTTATTGCCAGTGCAACATGGCCAAATTAAATTGCATTTAAATATTCGATTTTTAAACAGACGAGGGAGAAGAGTTTTCTAATCGTCTCCACAGATCAGTAGAAAATTTTACTTCCAAAGAAACAAGATAACACATAAGGCAAATTCCTCTTTCTCCCGTTTAAAACGTCCATGTCCGTGTAGTTCTCATCTTGCTCGCTCCGCAATAATTGAATTGGAATTTATATCCAAATCTTTGCATTTCCAGTACTAAGAGAACAAATATCAATTTCCTTCAGCGTGGTAAAATCAAAGCGCCGATTGTGATTTCGCCGTATGTTAATGAAAAATCAATACTTTCCGAACAAAACGGCCCGATACGGAATTGGAGAAACAGCAAAGGAGCGTAAGATTGGACTCTATCCAACTGTAAGTATCAATAATTTCGGTGCTGGTAAACACAATCATTATGGTCAAGGGAAAAATTATTTTCTTATATTCATTTTTCGCCTTGAAAATTGAAATAAGGCGGTTATAAAAATAGGTTTAAACGCAATTATCCCTCAAGAAGATTTTAGAGAAGAACTATGAATATGAAAATGGATAGAAAATGTCCAGAAAACTTCCTTACTATACTTTATTAAAGTTGCTCGGCTAAAAGGTCTAAATGGATTATCATGGTTTTTGAAACTTTCCTTTTCTACTATATTACCTGAGACTCATTAGCGTAGACGTCTTATTCCTTTAATCAGAATTTTCTATTTTATAGTGGACTTTTTCATGGCTTTAAATACGGTTCGACTACATCTTGTTCTTTACCAGTTAAATTGAAAATTTTACTATTTACACTTAATTCGGTGCTGTTTATTTAGGTTGTCACAATATGTTTTCTGTGTTTATTTATGTGTGATTTGTTAAGTCCTTAAGTAGGGCTTATGTACGCTACTGATTTTTTCCTAATAAAGTAAACATTTTACTATTTATAACTAGTACCTAGAGGATGATTGTCTTTGATTATTGAAATTTCCCTTTCTTCCCCTAAAAGACCCTTTAAGGATGCTTTGTTATGTCTCCAAATAGGGTCTCCTCTGCACCACTGTTTCTTAACCAATTAAGTTAAAAAATTTATTATTTTTTGTATAATCCATTGGGAACTACTATTTTAAAAAGACATTGACGTAGAAGGATCACTTAGAACGTCATAATATGTTTTATTTCTACATGTGAAGACGTTTACGACTAGTTTATCACATCCTCGAATAGAAGCCCTTCTGTCCCACTGTTTGTTAATGAATTATATTGCAAATGTTATTATTTATTATTGCTGTATATTTATATATTTATTAATTGCTGTAGACGGCCTTTTCTGTTCGTTACATTTTTTTATATTTACATAAGATTGTCTAAGACCACTCGGCCATGGCCGCAAATGGAGAAGAGGCTCCTCTGAGGCACCATTTCTTAATCATTTAAGTAGTTAATCCGTGGACATTATTTTCTCAAAAACTCATTGGCGTAGAAGGTGCGGCGAGCGAAGTAAGGCGTTTATGTGATTTTGCATGTGTTCACGGAAATCGCTTACCTGCTGGCGCATAATGATTGACGGAGATTCCTCCTCAGAACCTTCAATGCGCCGATTCTGATGAATGAATAGAGACCATTCGAGCTCGCTTATGAGTGTAGAGAAGTAGAGATTCAATGAATTGAGGGTCATTATTATAACATTTCTTCTATCCCCGTATTTTTATAAAACCTTGGATTGCATGCCTACTTTCGATTTTAACTTAATTAAATGGAGCGTTCCTAAGAGCAATAGGCAGATATTTGATTATTACCAATTAAAATTCCATTTATACTTCTTCTTTTCTACATCCTGGGTAATATGAAAGCATCCATTGTTGCATCTTTCAGATATAAGCGATTAGAGCGAACTCCCATCGTCCGTTGATTGAAACTGCGCTCAGAAAAATCTCCATTAAAAGATATGAACTGAAAAATGGTTTCTTCATACCTTTGGAAATCAAATTTCGTTTTTTCGCATATTGAACTCCATAGTATGCAAAAAGAAAATCAAACGTTCAGGATATTGGAAATTAGCCGAGTCCGGGTTGTTGGTATGTTTCAATTTCTGCTCAGTTTGCTTTAAATTAGCAATTTACTGTGCAGCCGGAGAGTTTAGTTTCATATATCATGTATTAGCGCCAAGTTAAACATTGATGTTTACCCGGTCGTTAAATTGGGAAAATGAGCATTTCATTAGATTTTCCCACGTTCTCCAAATGGCAAAATCTCAAACAACTATCAGGTATCGGAACTAATCAGCAAAACATATTTGGATTTAGCTATTGAATTTTAATCACTCCACTAATGGCGGCCATTCAATATTAATTTGCAACCTAGTTTGCGGTTGGATGTTTAGCTTAAACAGCGGATTCGGATGCTTACATGATTTACCTGTTAGACTTGGTAACACATCACTCTCTTGGGAGAGAAACAGAGAGAATTGCGATTTTCCATTATCAGCACTGAAGACTGAATTGCAGAGAAAATTTGGTTCATCTGGTAGTCAAATGGAACATATGCAAATCTTCATTTTCCACGGCTTAAGTAACCAAGGGGATTTACGACTTGACTTGGATGGAATATCAACTACGCCACTGTAAGTGCGTGTGTGTAAGTAAGTTTAATGGTCAGTTACTTAAACAATCAAATTTTACTAATTATTATTTAGAGAAAAATACGTATACAACTTACAAAAAATAAGGAAATAATAAATTCAGTTAATTAATTTACATTATTCGCCATAAGTGGATGAACACATATTTTTTTTAAGTTAACGTAATTAACTTTCTTAAAAACAGCTTCAAATTCAACCTTATTTTTTGTGAATAGTATAATAAAAGCCCTTTTAAAAAATTAATAAGTAATTCTATATTTCTTATCAATAAAAAAAATGTTTCATAAAATGTAATTTTTTGCTTGGACAAAAATGAATGTACAAAAATTAGAAATTCATTAAAAATTGTAAAAAAAATTTCAAAGTAAAAAAATTATATTTTCTTCTGATTTACCCAATCTTTGCCTTTGTTAATATTTTGTGTAGTATCCTTTATTTGCAATAACATCTTGACATCTCTTTGGCATTGACTCTAAAAGTCTGTCGATAATCGATAATTCCATCTGGGCCCATTTTTCGCTTAAAGCTTGGAATATTTCATCCTGATTTTTGAGTTTTTTGTTCTTATTTTACTATCTAAAATTTCCTATAGATTTTCTATCGGGCTAAGGTCTGGGGACTGCGATGGCCATTTCATAACTGGTACCATTTCATCATTAAGAAAATGTTTTATTAACTCTGCTGAATGCTTAGGGTCGTTGTCATGTTGGAAAATAAATCTTAATGGTATATTGTCTTCCACATAAGGTAGCATTTGTTTTTGTAAAATATCCTTGTAGACAAATCTATCCATCATGCCTTCAATGCGGTGTAACGGACCCATACCATATCTTAAGGAGCAGCCCCAAATCATTACTGATCCTCCACCACAGTTTACTGTCAGCCGAGTGTATTTTGGCATTAATCTGGTATTTGGTGGTAACTGTACGTGTTTGATACTATCAGATGAAGTTAAATTAAATTTAGATTCGTTACTAAAACAGATTCGTTTCCACTGGCTTACAGTCCAAATTTTGTGTTCCTTAGCAAATGATAATCGGGCCTTCACGTTTTTTTTGGAAAGCAAAGGATTTTTCGCAGGTCTTGGCGAGAATAACTGAGCATCCACTAGCTTCATTCTGATGGTTCTCGAGCTTACTGTGGGTGTTGCAAATTCTTTAATTCTCGCTTTTATTTGATTAGAGTACACGAACGGGTTTTGACGAGAAATGTCAACTGTTGTCCTTGTCATTCGTGGAGTAATTTTTCTTGGCCGACCTGACTTCTTATTTGCCTCGACACTTCCACGTTGATGATATCTTTTTATAATCATGCATACCACAGATCTGACAAGACTAAATTGCTTGGCAATATTTGCTTGGCATTCACCATGCTCGTATGCTGCTGCAACTCGCGATTTTAAGTCATCTGACAAATTAATACCTTCTGGCATTGTGAAAATTAAATTGCGTTTATCCACCTCAACACAAACGTATCACGAAAATACCGAAATAGTAAATAATATTCTCCGCAAAAACTTATTTGCTCAAATAAACTGAAATAAACAAATGTGCTCATCCACTTTTATCCAAGCAAAAAATGACATTTAATGGATTTTTTTTTGGTGATAAGAAATACTGAATTATTTGTTAGTTTTTAAAAAGATCTTTTATTATAGCATTCACAAAAAAATAAGGTTGAATTTGAAACAGTTTTTAAGGAGATTAATTACGTTAAATTAAAAAAATATGTGTTCATCCACTTATGGCCAATACTGTAGTTTGCGAAAATATGGAAAATCTACTACGAAATCTTTGTGACATACACATGACAATATGTGTAAACAGAATTCAGTTTATTCTTAAAATGCTGGTCAACAAAAAGCCTTATGCGATTATTAATATTTTCTCATAAAAACAATCCAGGGCCGTAGATAAGAAAATTTAAAGCTAATCCAATTCAAAGCAAATATGCAATGTGTCGAGCTGTTAAAAAATACAGTATGTTTGTTTGACCCAGTACACAATGATAACGGGCATTTAACTTTTTCACAGATTCATGAAACCAACATTGCTTAACCATCATGCAAATGTGGAAAATGTCACTTGAATTAATCCCAGAAGCGTATCAGTCACAGATTTACTAATTAGAGTTTTGGGCAAGCGACTCCACTGATTTCTTTATGGTTGAAATTCCCCAAATCAAATCTATATTTAACCATATTTGAATTCAAATGGAGAATTATGAAGAGCAATGTTTAAGGGGAATAGAGCCGGAGAAAGTTTGGGTAACTTTAATGTTTCTGTTAAATAATTCTTTAAGATAATAGCCATAGGCAATATATACAGTGTGGATATAAAGTAACAAATAAATTCGATAGCAATTCAGGGAATTTTCTTTCAGAAAAATGCTCGGACACGTATTTTATTGTTTTTAAGTGAGCATTTTTTGAGAAAAAATTGAATATACAGGGTAGTCCAAAATTGAGATACGATCCTCAAGTGGAAATTTTCAAATGAGAACCCCAGTTTTTTGTCGTATTTATGGATTCTACGTAAAATTCTGAGAATTTTTCATTAGCATATTTTATGTCGATATTCATTTGTGTACGAGAAAATGGCGGTTGAAAAAAAGTTATTTATAATAAAAGATTACAAGATTGTATTAGAAACATTGTATTTAATAATAAGGAGCAATAATTATTTACTTAATTAAATGCTGAAACTGAAACCGGATATTTTGTTATTAAATAAAACAAACACCTCATGTTGAGTTCGCACTCTATCACCATACCCAAGCATCATAAGAATTTCAATTCTTTGTGTTAACGATAAACGCATTGTAATATACAATTGTATTACTTTTGTTTGCAATAAAGTCAAACCAAAACTGATAAATTAGGAACATCGAAATTTTAAAATTTTAAACGTTATTCACATGTTTAATAAAATTCCTATAGAAAACCAAAATTCCCAACGATGAAAGATATCTTGATTTCCTACAACAAATTTATTTCCCAGTGCTAATAACCCGATGGTACACGACGAAGATTTATGTAATTAATTGCTCTTTATTGTTAAATACACTGTTTCTAATACAATCTTGTTATCTTTTATCATAAATAATATTTTTCATCCGCGATTTTCTCGCATACAAGTGAATATCGACACAGAGTATGTTAATGAAAAATTCTCGGAATTTTACGTAGAATCCATAAATGCGACAAAAAACTGGGGTTCTCATTTGAAAATTTCCACTTGAGGGTTGTATCTCAATTTTGGAACATTCTATATATTCAAATTTTCTCTCAAAAAATGCTCACTTAAAAACAATAAAATACGTGTCCGTGCATTTTTCTGAAAGAAAATTCCCTGAATTTTAATCGAATTTATTTCTTATTTTATGAACACACTGTATGTCACTGACTTGTCAAACCAAGTCTATTTTACTTTCAAAAGAAAATGTGGTAAATTTACTGAGAAATCCCACTGCTAAAAAAAACACGATAAAAATTGTTCTCACAATGCTTGCATAGAAAATCATATAGGATTTTCATTGGCGCTTTGGGCAAGCGACGCCACTCATTTTTTTAACGTTTGTGTTACTCATATTAAATCCTTTTTTAATAGAGGATTAGAGAATCTCTTTCTAGCCATGTGGGCTTGGCCTAAAGGTGGTTTTGTTTGCAGACATAGCGTTGGGTTGGTATCCCTCGGGGCACCTACCGACTAGATTTTTTCCCTCTCTTCATCCTGCATCCTACCCGGAATTGCCTCAAAGCATTACTTCGGGAGGAGGATAAAGTACAAATCCATTTCCTCCTTCTAGAAGCACCGCGCCTTATCCATCTATGTGTCTAAAAAATTGCTAGCCCTCATCTATCTATGTGTCTAAAAGCGCCTAGCCTTCATCCATTTAGGTGTCTAAAATTGTCCGTCTACTAAATTCTGGACCTCATCAACTATTTGGCGAGACATTCGTGTCCTGTTATAAATTATGTCATGTTGACCTCTCCATGTCCTCTGTCCATACAGTTTAAAGAGAGAAGACCTAGATAAAATGTAGGTAACCCAAATAGTTCTAGGAAATAATACATTAAATCATCTAGCATACAAGACAGAAAACAGTAAATATTTGGTGTGATTGTCTAAATCCTCAAGTCATTTTCCTAAATAAGATCAAGTAAATACATTTAAATTTATAAAATGGGAGGAATCGGTACATAAATTTGGAATAAAAGATCAATGGAGTAGCGCCTATTCGTTTTAAGTATTTTCTTTCCGTGAATGTGCTGTATGAGTATTTACTTAGCATGGGAACTTGGCATTTTCAGGTCAATAAAAGAGTGGCTCCATGCAAGTCAAAGCTTTATTTCAATATCATATTTACTTAATGGAAATACAGATAAAACTGCAACCAAAAAATTGACTTCCTGCACTGAAGAAAATCTATTATTTTGGCAATATAGTATGACCTAAGAATACTCAATTCGATACATTAAAATTTAACCCAAGAATTCAATTTATACTGTGAAGACAACCTGCTCAATTGACTTTTTTACAGTTTGACGAAAAGCTCAGTTAACTATACTTCCAAGAAAATATGGAAAATTCAGTTAAAATTCCAGTGGCGCAGCAGCCAAAAATTTAGACAAAAAACGGAGTAAGCTTTCTTGTCACAATGGTTGTAAAAAAATTCAGACTTTACTAAAGCAGTCAAGTCAAGGACATATTTTTTCAAGTAATTCCGCTTTTAAGTCAAATAAAGTATTTGATGAAAAACCTACTTGATTTAATAAATCTCTAACCAACCAATGCTGTCATTTTCAATTACGGTTTTGTTGCGGGCTCGTCAAAAAGGCCTGAATGAAAAATGCCTGTCCCAAACATTTTAAATGGAAAAAAGTCGATTTGAGTCTGACATAAAAGGAATACACCAAACACTAATTTATCAGCATTCGGCACGTCAAGTCCAATTCAAAAAATCCAATAATTCCGGCCTTGTCATTCCGTAGGTTCGAAAATAGAAACAGGGCCCGTTTTTAACAATTAAATCCGTCCTCACCTGTTATATGCTGTTGTGTAGGGATTAACAAGAGGCAAAAAACAAATAATGATGGAGTACTGATGGTTATTTAAATCTGATTTACCACATACAGTGTGAAAGTTTTGGATGGAACAGTCGATATAACTAAGATGCCAAGCATATCCGGGCAAAATTCTCGGACACATCGATTTTTATTTTCCTTGCTATTTTTTTAATTGTAAATTCATGTATACAGGGTGGTCCAAAAATCAGGTACGACCACCAACTTTGTTTTTTCAAATGGAAACACCTATTTTTTATTTCATTTGTGAATTCTAGGCAAAATTCTAAGTGTGTTTCATATATCATGTCCTATACCCGCACAACTATACAACGCAACAAGTTTCGAGAAATTTACGGTTAAACATATCAAAAATGAAAACTTGATTTTTTTAAAAATTTCTTTAGTCCTCAAAAGGACCGATTTTATATAAAATAAAACAACAAGCAACAATTAAATTAAACGTTCAAATTGGATCCCACCTACTTCTTGACAGTAAGTAAGACGATGAATGAACTCCTGTTTGACATTTTGAAGCATTGCTGGGGTAATTGTTCTTATTTCATTACGGATTCTTTCTTTTAAGGCTTCGATAGTTGCTGGTTGGTTAAAGTATACCTTACTCTTCAGATAACCCCATTGAAAGTAATCTAAAGGCATGAGGTCAGGTGATCGTGCCGGACATTCAATTACCCCTCGTCTCCCAATCCAGCGTTCAGGAAAAATGTCGTTTAAATAAATCCTAACATTAACGTGGTAATGAGGGGGTGTTCCATCATGTTGAAACTATAAAGTATGACTGGGAACATTAGGATAATTCTCATTTGCAACAACAAGATCTATGAGCAATTCTAAATACTTTTCACCCGTTAATGTTCCATCAATAAAATAGGGTCCTAAAATTCTGTTGCCAACTATTCCGGCCCAAACATTTACCTTTTTTGGAAATTGAGTGTAGGCCTTCATCATCCAATGAGGATTCTGGGGTGCTCAATAGCAACAGTAGAGTGTAGGTATAGGACATAGTACATGAAATACACTTAGTATTCTGCGTAGAATTCAAAAATAAAATAAAAAATAGGTGTTATCATTTGAAAAAACAAAGTTGGTGGTTGTATCTAATTTTTGGACCACCCTGTATACATGAATTTACCATCAAAAAAACCGCAAGAAAAAATAAAAATCGACGTGTCCGAGGATTTTGGCCTGTTCCATCCAAAACTTCTACACTGTATGGTATATGCCAAATGTTATTAAGGATTCCTGTTTTGTATATAAACCAAATCCAGGCATTGTGAGGAGCAGCTATCTTTCCTACTTGGACTAAATTCTGCATGAAAGTCGTGTTAGTTATCCATGCAAAGAATAGCAGTGGTGGCAAATGGGGTGTGAATTGTAATCCTGGAAACATCGACCCAATCTCCGCAACGTAATTTAACTTTCCATTGTAAATTTTTCAATTTTATTTAAAATTCAATCTCAATAGAATAGATTCAACAAAAATTGTTGACCGTCAAAATGAACAACGTGAAAGCTCTGCAGTGTCACTTGTTGATGACTCTATAAATTGCTAAAACACGTCAGAGGCGTTTTAGAGCTTTGAAAGCTCTTTCCGAATTCACATCTCTCTTTAGGCGACGACTGAAAAGGTTTTTCTTTGAAGTCAATTTACAAGGGACGAAGTACCGGTTATCCATATAGAAATTGACTGATGCAAGTAAATGGCCTGTAAAGTGATGAATCTGGCGGAAAATGCGGTTTAACGTTGAAAATTTTATAATAGTTCCCGTAGTAAATATAAATTATGCCTGGTTTGTGTTCGAATTCATGGAATTTTAATGAGGAAAGTGACGACTAAATTTATGCCTCCTGTTTGCATTAAATCTAGAGTTTGTAGAATAAAGAATTAAGTCTATATACAAATTTTAAATAATGGATGCCATGAAGCTCGAAAGTCGATATTGAATAGTTAACATCGGGGATTTTGACCTCATTTTTAGGTATTTTTAATTCCCCGACAGAACTTCTTTAAAGTGCTCAAATTCACTTTTAATTCAGTAAAAAATTCAGCATAGTAGAGGATTTCTCAAGCTGTCTTCATGCAAGTCTCATAAATGGCACAGGTTTTAAGCAGAGTGAACTGAAAATGTCATAGACTTGATATAGCTCCTCTTTCGAACTTTTAAATTAGCACTGGCATAGGACATGAACCGTAAGAGGCAAACAATTTTTTTTTTTTTTAATTCACTTTGGGAATTTCATTCTCATGAAACTAATGTTTACATCTTCCCTGCACCCCTGATTTTATGCAATTTAAAGACGATTCTGAGGTTTAATTTTTAGTGAAAAACCATGAACTCTGAGCAGTAAAAGTTTAAAAAAATTTGGGTTTAAAAAATATTTTAATCACTCTGATTCACTCACAATACGCCAAAGATCTTTTTCTGCGAGACGGCTTTTACATCTGATTTTCAATCAAAAACCGTTGGCGTACTATACGCTTCTTAAGGTTTCAAAAATGATTATTGCAACAATTTTGCAATCAGATTGTTGCTGTTAGTGTTTTTAGCTCTAGCACTATTAGTTTCAAGCAGACTGAATTGCACAGATGGTTCCAATATCTACTTTTGTGATGAAAAATCTTACCATAATCATGTTGATTCTCCAGCTCCGTCTACGCCACTGTTTTGAACGACATTAAATTGGAAATATTTCTGTATAGTGAAAGTTAGTTAACTTTAAGTAGAGGATCGCTGGTGTAGGATGTGCAATTTTCAAGTTCGAATAATTGTCTTACTATAACGAGAAATTTTGTTAGTATTTAAACTTTGACTACGCCGCTGCCTTAAATTTGATTGAACTGAATATATTTATGTGAACGAATGGGTCATATTTATATCTGAATTTCAATGCATAACCGTTGCTGTAGGAGATATAATTTGTTGTTTAAAGTGGTGTTTTGATCATAGATCACAAAAAAACTCGTTGATGTATTAAAACCTCACGTACAGTCGTGTAAATTGAAATAGCAGATTCACAGATTCAAACATATTATCCCCTTTGTCAATATAAAAAAAAAACTTACATTCTGTTTTGATGAAAAGGAATGTTGATAAGACTCAAACAAAAAATGGCTGATATTGAAAGTCGATTTCATACGTCTCATTCAATATCTTAGCTATTCACAAATCTGATTATATTTAGCCTGTTACTTAAAATAGCAATGTCGCTTGATTTCCAAGTTTCGGACAAAAAATTGTCAACGATTTTGAGAAATTCGTAAACTGTAAGAATCTTCAAACTATTTTTCAACTATACGTTTCCACTTTTATTTGTTTAGAAAACTAAAATGGGTCGAAATACACATTGTACTCCGGAGAAGCGGAAAATAATTTTGAAAACGTTAGAAGAAGGCAGTAAATACAAATTCATACAAAATACTTTACAGTGTTCAGCGAAAATGATAGTTAATGCTAAAAAATTTGTAGTTGGCAAGGAAAAGAGAGGAGGAAAATGTAGAATGACTCCTGCTCAAGATAGACAATTACTGAGGCTGGTAATACGAAATCCTTTCATAACATCTACCGAAATTAAAAAAGAGCTTGATCTTCCAATTTGTACGTCGTCTATTAGAAAAAAGTTAATAACTGCTAACTTAGAATCAAGAAGACCTAGAAAAGTTCCTCTGATGAATAAAAGACAGGTTTCCAAAAGATTAACGTTTGCAAAAGACTATGTAAACTGACCGACAGCAAAATGGGGTAATGTATTGTGCACCGATGAAACCAAAGTTATGCTATTCAATCAGGCAATACTCCTAAGCTATGTGGGACGTCCTCTGCTGCAATCCTTCAATCTAAAGTACACCACTAAAACCATAAAATTCGGCAAAGAAACCGTCATGGTTTGGGGATGCTTTTCCTAATATAGGCGGGGTTCAATTTTTTACATAAAGGAGACCACGACTATTCATGTTTATTTAGACATTCTCAAGAATGTGATGCTACCTTTTGCCGAGTGAAATATGTCGTTAAAATGGACGTTATAATAGGATAACGATCCAAAACACACGATGCGTATTGTAAAGTCTTACTTCGCAGAAGAAAAAAATTGATGTTTTGGCCTGGCCACCACAGTAGCCAGACCTTAATCCCATCGAAAATTTATGGATGGTGATGAAAAAAGCAGTTGCCAAGAAAAATCCCAGCAACAAAGCAGAATTATAGCAAGAAATAGAACTGGCGTGGAAGACTATCGATATTGGGCTATGTCAAAAACTTGTAGATTCTATGTCCAATCGATGGCAACATAGAAGGGCTACTCAATATGTTGTTAGGGTAAAAAAATGTAAATATTATAGTTTAAGTTTTTTTTTAGTAATACTATATATCACTGCTATTTAAATTCACAGTCTGAAGATATTTCTTTTTATTTTAGTTCTAAACTAATTACTCTACATGTTCAAATGTAAGCTATTTTAGTGGAGTAAGTTTATCATTATCATGAAATTAATTTTTTTATAAAACGATTGTTTTGTGTTTAACAAAAAGACAGTGCACTGGTATTTTAATTCAAACGACTGTACGTTACCGATTGAAACCAGAGTAAGCTGAAAATATTTATGTATAGGAGACGAGTCAAACATCAAATGTTTAATAAAGAACCATTGGCGTCGGATATACTAATTTTAAGTAGCAAATTTTCGAAAAATTTTCAGTAGAGTAGACTCCCTATAACACGGACTTTTATAAAACGGATCCGTATAATACGGCAACATAATGATGCGATTTTATTACGTTTGTACGTATACGATTTTATCCACGCCATTTTATTACGCTTTAGCTCCAATAATTAATATAATTCATGGATGGTAAAGCTAAATGTCGTTGTGTTTCTCAAATTTCTGGGAAATCCCATTGTTAAAGGGCATCGTCTCAATTTCTTTTTGATTGTGATGCACATTGAACGTATTTGAAAAAAATTTTATGTCACGATTTATTTTATTCATTTTAAATTTGAGGAACAAAAGTTTTAAGAAAATAAGTCTTTGTGGAATTAAATTCGATTTCATCTAGAGGAAGTACTGCAATGTGCTCATATGTTACGCCTATGTATCACTGTATATAACCATTTTTTGGTAACAACTCGGCATGGCCAGATTTTAGTACTAATAATTCTCAAAAAAGGCTGCCTTGCCTAATAAACCTTTCATCCCTTTTCTTTGCAAGAAGTACAGACCTAATACATCCACGTTTGGTTAAATCGGTATAACTGCAACACTCCAATAAAAGATCAATCTTGCTAGTCATCTAAGTGTTGCGCTTTAAAGATATCGACAGTAAATTAACCAACAAGGGCCTCTTAGTCGGAGTACGTCTATGCGTAGATGCATTATTTAACAGCGAAATAAATGACTTCGTAAGTTGTTCCTAAGTTTACTGTTCCAAGATCAATTACACGCCACACATACGAGTTAAGGCTCGAAGCTCGCAACTCTGAAGCGAACAATTAAACGTTGCACTAAAGAGGAAATAACACTTGGGGTCAAAATTCAAAATACTTGAAAATTGTTGGTTTGTCGTTGATTATTATAATACAGGGCGTTCAATGGCAGAAAATCCAATTTTCAGGTTAGTTTAGGTTAGTTTTAAGTGAATCAGAGCTATAGTCCCCTTTAAAAAGCATTGAAAACGTGCTCCTGTGAACCTCCCTCTCCTTTTGCCTTGCCAGTGTTGTCACTGATATCTTACTGCTCATGCGCATCATTCAAAATTGTGTTATTAAACCCAAGTCATCGTGGCAACCGTACCATTCGCTGTGGAGCGGTATTTTTGTTATTTGTTGCTTATGTATTTGCTGTCGTACATGAACACTCTTTTTTGGGGCACTTAGCTGGCACCATATTTTTGCCCGTATTTATCGATATTATTCAGCACGCATATGTATGTACAGGGTGACCCAAATTCAAGGCATATCAATGGGATCTCGTAAACTATAAGGTATTATACTATATATAGTACATATACAGTACTGTTCTAAATTGTCCCCCCTCCTCTCCTTCTGTTGACTTTTTAATGGATTATTTTTTTAAAGTTCCAAAAGAGGCCTTAAATAAAACAAAAAAGATTATCTTCTGACAATGTTTTTGCATAAAATTTATTTACCGTATCGCCGCTGGGCCGAAAGGGCCATTTTTTTTTAATGACACCATAGGTGGAGTGGTACCTCATTCGAAAAATATTTTAAAACTGTGTACAAAAATGAAGTTTTTTTTTTTTAATTGGCTAATAAATTTTAAAAAAATTGTATTTCTCAAAAATAAAATTTGAGAAAAAATTGTTTACCTTGTCAAATTAAATGTTCGAAAGGTCCCCCATGTTCATCCTGACAAAATGTAGCCTGTCAAAAAATTCCTTTCTAACATTTGTAACTGTCTGTTGCAAAGATTTACAGGAGTAAAAAAGTTAACACGGGGGGGGTGTCAATTTAGAACAGTACTGTATATGCATACTATACCGGGTGAGCCAAGAAGGTGGTTCGCCCTTATAAATTTTTTGTTTTTAAACTTAGAAAGTTGAAATTTGGAAGGAAGCTATATGACAGTAGAGCCGATTGATTAACATTAATGATATTTATCTAGCACTTCCGGTTTAACCAGAAATTACCTCAACTTTCGATTTTAAATATAATACCCTATAAATTTCGACTTTTTTAGAATCTAGAGGTCATTTATAATCTAAAAATATGTAATTTAAAAAAATATATTTTTTCGGCGTTTTTTCGTGTCGAGCTACACCATTGAGGTATACGTATTAGGTACAATTTTAGGTCAAAATTATGGGAAAAAATATTAATTTGTCATTTTATTGAGTACTTTTGCTTTTATGAGCAATTTAAATACCGAGAAACAGTTTTTCCCATTTATCTTCTGTTTTTCAAATGGCAACATATTGGCTCATTGCGATTTTCTGAAAGAGTATTTTTTTCTGAATTTTTTGATACTAAGCACAACGTATGTTCATTTAGAAATAAATCGTTAATTCATTAAAAACGTTCAAATTCAGAAAAAAATACGTTTGCCGTGGAATACGTTATGGCTGCTTTCCAAATGACAGAACAAAATAATAAAATATTTCTACTTGTAGAAATTGTGTGCACTACTAAGAACGCAAGTGAATTATATTATAAAAAAATGCAAAATTACAGTAATAATAGTAATAATGAAAAAATGGATGTTGTTAGTATTTGGAGAATGTCGTCAACGGCCTTCCGATGCTGTGCGAGTTTATGCGGAAAGGTTTCTATTTAGAAACCAGTTGCAATATTCTAATCGTCTTTGATGATTTTCTGGATATAAAGGCTGGTGTACTTGATACTTGTATGACCGGTATTTATGTTTCCTCAAAATTCGATGCACTGACGAATAGCTTATCTCACGAATTGATGTACTTGGATTAACTTCTACCATAGTTAAAACATCGATTTCTTTGTCTTCACTGATAATAAAGTGTTGTTCTTCATCAGCATTTCCAGTTTTCATTTTATTCACTAATTTTTTAAAATAGTGGCGGCTTGGATGGTTTTTAAATGGAAACCTTTCGGCATAAACTCGCGCAGCATCGGAATGCCGTTGACGACATTCTCCAAATACTAACAACATCCATTTTTTCATTATTACTGTAATTTTGCATTTTTTTATAATATAATTCACTTGCGTTCTTAGTAGTGCACACAATTTCTACAAGTAGAAATATTTTATTATTTTGTTCTGTCATTTGGAAAGCAGCCATAACGTATTCCACGGCAAACGTATTTTTTTCTGAATTTGAACGTTTTTAATGAATTAACGATTTATTTCTAAATGAACATACGTTGTGCTTAGTATCAAAAAATTCAGAAAAAAATACTCTTTCAGAAAATCGCAATGAGCCACTATGTTGCCATTTGAAAAACAGAAGATAAATGGGAAAAACTGTTTCTCGGTATTTAAATTGCTCATAAAAGCAAAAGTACTCAATAAAATGACAAATTAATATTTTTTCCCATAATTCTGACCTAAAATTGTACCTAATATGTATATCTCAATGGTGTAGCTCGACACGAAAAAACGCCGAACATTTTTTTTTTTTTAAATTACATATTTTTAGATTAGAAATGACCTCTAGATTCTAAAAGAGTCGAAATTTATAGGGTATTATATCTAAAAATCGAAAGTTGAGGTCATTTCCGGTTAAACCGGAAGTGCTAGATAAATGTCATTAATGTCAATCAATCGGTTCTACTGTCATATAGCTTCCTTCCAAATTTCAACTTTCTAAGTTTAAAAACAAAAAATTTATAAGGGCAAACCACCTTCTTGGCTACGGTACAATTCCTTATAATTTCCGAGATTCCAATGATCACCTTGTATTTGGACCACTCCGTATACTTAATTATTTGGCGAAATTCTACTATGGCAATACCAGAACTTCGAAGGGAAGTTAGACATGCACTTGGAGTTGCTACTTCTTGTTCAATGTTATGAAGACGAATCATTCACTCTAGTTTGCGATTACGTCGACTAATAAGTTTTCCCGGGTGGAATATCCACACAGACTTCATGGATTGCAGTGGACTGAACAGCATATACTCTTACTTTAAGGATTTTGAAATTTTGTTCTTTTTTCTGATGAGACCAAAATTTGTCTGATAAATGATAGCCGCCAAATTTGAGTTTGGAGAGAGCCAACGATGACTGCTTAACTTGTCCACGCTCGCCCCATGTCTCTTTTTTGAGAGAGGAAGTGCCATGTTTTAAGCTGATATAATGTCCGACGGGCACACTGACTTAGTTCATGTTCAAGGGACAATGACGGGCGATAAATTCATTAGGGATATTCTGAATCCATGTGTTAGACTATGGCGACTCGCTGTTGGTGGCAGATTTGTCATTATGCACAATACCCTTCCTCATCGTATTATGGTAGTAAATAACTACCTTGAAAGTAAGGGGATCAACTGTGTAAATTGGCCTGCATTGGTACCCGACATGAACCCTATAGAACATGCTTGGGATACGTTTTCCAGAGCTGTGAACTCTCGAAGAGATCCTCCCGGAACTATCCAGGAACTTGTTATTGTTGATGCACAAGAATGGCAACATATATCTCAAGGTCTTATAGCTAACCTTGTCCAAAGCATGGATCGACGTTTTTAAGCTTGCATTGATGCAAGGGGTAGAAATATACGTTATTAATTTCTTTTTTAATTTAAAAATTGTTTTCGTTGTTTAAAATTTAATAATGAAATAATTATGGCACAAACTTATGAATTTTTAATCAAAATTCTAAAATAAATAAACATTTAATATAGTGTTTGCAATATAATAAAATATCCAAGAATCAAGGCAATGCAAAACTCTTGAAGCTATGTGTAGTTTGTGCAATGCACCTTAGCTATAGTTAATTGAGCACGAAACAGTGTTTTTGAGACCACGAACTCCGGTTGGTTCCAATGCGATTATCCAGTCCACAACTTCTTATGTAGATCGAAATCTTAATGGAGAACTATTGGTGTCCAGTTGTGTTAAGTTGTGCTTTTGATCTAATCTCATCCATTGTGAGGTTTGCATTGTGATGCTTGCATGTGGAGACTGTGAGTAGAGTTCCATCAACTAAAGAGTGAGTGAAGAATTTCTTCAAAATTGTTTGATTAAAAGATTTATTTTCTCCAGGAAAAAATTCGTTTGAATAGCACGAGAAAGGTTCCATTTAAGTGGCTCAAAAAACGCGGAGTTGTCTCAGGCAGTCATGGATACTTCTGCTTATATCGTGGATGAACTTTCTCTGCCTGGGGTATTTTTCATAAGATTTGATTCATTGTTTTTTCGTTTTTTCATCTTTCTCATCTCTCTTATTCTGCATGGAAAATTTACATTTTTTCTATATCAATTTCAAGTCGACAACAGTTCTACCTGAACATAGTCAAAATGGCAACGCCCTCCATTTCAGCGAAATTCGCAACCTCCTCGGTGAATTCCCGTTCACTCTGCAATAAATAGGGTAGTTCGTTTGTGGACAAAGTTGAAAGTGAAACTCTGGTAAATGAAAAAGCTAACACGAAATGCGAGGCTAAATAATTAGCACGTGGAAAAATGGAAATGGCACAACTTTGGGACTGATTGTGTGTTTACGTTCCGCAGGGGTGAATGTAACGAATTTAAATTGCCCTCTCAACTTAATTAGTTCTGTTTCTCCCAAGTGTTTTTGAAGTTTAATCAATAGAGAATTTTCCTTTGTAGGACAATAACTTTAATTAGGACTGTGAAAACTTCCCTAATATCACTGCGGACCAAAAATATTCCATTTGGAAAAGGGCTTGTTCTCTTAGGGAGAGAAATGAATACATTTAAAGTTGTTTCTCGCTAAGGTTCCGCCATCCTTGTAAAAATACTGGCACTTTATCACAGTCGCAGTTGTGGCAATGTCGAACAACACAGGAAAGTTTAACTTTAATTAAAAACCACGGCGGAAGCCCTACGTTTTCTGGAATTTCCCGTAAAATCCCGTTGAGCCTTAATATTCCTTCATTTTTTTTTGTATCCAGCCGTCGGAGCTCTGGAAGCGAGAGCTTTTCGTTTTTGTTTTTGATGTTGTTTCGGAAGGGAAAATTTACAAAATCGTTTTTGATGTATTGGGTTTGCTTTCGAAAACCACGAAATCTCATTTATTATCGGGGAAGTTGAGGAGGAATGCCTGGTTAATTATCTTGTGCGTCTTTAGTAGTATAGGAACTTTAGGGGCTAATATTGGGGAAGATGAGAACTTTTACGAAATTCATTCAGAATTTTTCCTCCACAATTTGGGGTTTTCGAGTCACAAACTTGAATTTTTTTAAAATGTTATTAACACATTTCTTATAGATGGAAAATTCAAAACTAAATCTTGATTTTAAGAATTTTTATGGTTTTTTCATTCATTTGGAATGTCAAACCGCCTCTCTAGAGCCCTTTTTTCGAAAAAATAATAAACTCGAAAATATCATTACCGACAAATGTTCCAATCTCGTGATTTAACGATCGGGCGTGTAAAGTACCCCAGGTTACGCCTATGTTTTCTTCTTTTATGTTACTTGTATTATTTTCTCATGGAATCCTAAAGGCAACGTTACAACTTAATTAGAATGTATATTAATTCAGAAACACAACTTCTTTGGCTGAAATAACTAAAGCATCAAATTGTAATTAACTTCGACCAAAGGTCTGAGTACTGTTTAAAGTTCAAACTACCATTATTAATGTACTTTAAAGAAGTCCATATATAAATAGGGGAGGACTACACAGGGGAGTCGACAAGTAGGAACGAACTCGACACGTCTTCTCAGACACTTACATTTACATCAAAAGGGTCTTTGCGCCTTATTTCTGCTCTTCTATTACCGAGAAGTTAATAAAGTGTTGTATTTTTAAAATCGCGTATAGTTATTCCAAACTGCAACATTATACGTGTACGATTTGTTCTAAAATTCGTTGTTTACTAATTTTTTTTATTTCGGTTAATTTGAAAAGTTTTTAACGTAATTATCTAGCTCTACTTTTTGAGCAGTAGGGTCCAAATTATAAAAGCGCACATAATTGCTTGCGACGGCTAAAATAAAGCTTCTAAAATCTCTAGAATGATTGTTAAAACAACGATTAAATTCGACCAAAATTTGTGAAATTTTGGTCTAGTTCCAGTTCTTCCTCCCAATATTTCAGACAATGCAGCAAATTAAGTCCAAATTTCTTCTATTATAAGGGCACATGTAGGTGCTTACTATAGCCATAAATGAAGGTTCTAGAATCTTTAAAATAATGGGTAAAACATCGATTAAATTTAACCAAAATTTGTGAAGTTTTGGATTAACCCCAATTCTTCCCCCAATACTTAGCAGCGAATCAATTTTAAATTTCTTACATTATAAGGGCATATGTATGTACTACAGCTCTAAAGGAAGGCTCAACAATCTCTAGAATGTTAATTAAAAATCTCTTATGTCCGCTTAAAATTGAACAATCTTGGTTAGGGCATTGTATAGCTTCGGTCCTTGAACCCAAGGCATCAGTCTAAAGCTTCTAATTAAGCTCAAATTTCCCCCATTATAAGGGCTCATATTAATGCTTACTATTCAAACAAACGTTCTTGAGTTTCTGGGATTTTGATTTAAAATTTTTTAATTTTATTTAAACTCGATCAAACATTACGCAGCAATTTTCTACCTCTGGCCCTTGAATAGTTTAACTTGAAGCACGCAATCAGGCCCTCATTTGCTGCTTCACAGACGTACATACATATAAGAGTCTGCAAGGGCCTTAAACCAAGAATATACTCCCTTCAAAATGTTGACTTAAAGTTCATTTATTTCACTTAAGTTTAACGAAATTTGCGAAGTCATTGTCCAGCTTTAGTACTCTAGCTCAATACTTCAGAATAAAGCATCCAGTCAAGCTTAAGTTTCCTAAGTTATAAGGGTACATATGGACACTTGCTTCAGCCTAACACAAAGGTTTTAGAACCTCCAGTATGTTAGTTAAAAATTCATTAACTCTGCTGAAATTTCAGCAAACGACGTTAATGCTTTAGTCTGAAGCTCTTAATCAAGCTTTGATTTGCCGGATTATCAGAGCGTGTATAGGGGCCCACTTTTTAAAAAGAGAATCCAGTCCATGTAAGTTTTTGAAAATAATGATGGAGGTTCCCAAAGCTGCTTTTCCAATGCAAGCCCCATCAGTGAGGTATGCAGGGTCCACGTGTAACATTTCAATTTAATTGCACAAAAATTTTTGTGCTCTGTTAAAATTCCCTCAAAACCGTGATAAAAACCTTCAATTTCCAAAAGCGTCTAAAAAGCAGCTTTCCCGGACATGTTACCAGCTCCTTTTTTGCGCTTTTTCCGTTCAATTTTTACTAATGCAATCCCCAGCAAGAAATCTGGACCACATCCAAAGCATTTTTCATCCGACATCCATTTAGAGAGGGTTTTCCTCGCTTAAAACAACCGAAACTATAATAATGCATCAACGCTGAAACCTAAAGGGATTTAAACTATTCGGAGAATTTAAGTTTCATTCTTCCACACTTGACTGCACCATACATCCTGCAACTTTAAGAAACTTGACAGTGGAGTGCCGGAAGTTTCGGCCAAACTTAGTTCTGATGTGTTTCTGGAGAAAGGAAGTTTACGTTGAAGTTACTTAGTCCTGTGTGTGAATTTCCTCATAAGGTTTGATAAATAGAAGATGATGGCAAAAATAGGGCTTTACCATAAAATTCGACCTTCGGCAGTAGCTGCGAAGGAACTCTTTATAGCTTCATATATTATTTGCCAGCCTTTCCCAGATATTTGCTCGCGAAAATAACTTAAAAATGATGTTTACAAAAGTGATTCTCGTCGTAAAATGCCGGGGGAGCTGGAGAATCCAGAACAGATCGATAATGATGTAAGCAAGAGTGTGGGAATACATAAACGAGTTATCTGGAAATTTCCAGGTTCAAAGATCTCTAAAGTTGCCCGATTTTTAACTACAAATCGGTAAAGTGGAACAAGGGCCGAAATTGCAGATACACCAGTCCGTTGGGAACTCTAAAGTAAACACCCCTATGTCCAAAATGAAGTGTAATTTAACTTCGAACCCTCCCGCCTGAGAGGGACATAAAGGTATGCTTATTTGCTGTCAAATGGAGGTTTTTTAGGGCTTTAATTGAAACATTATGGCGTCTGGGACGAAATTTTTGAATTTGCATTCGCAATGGGATCTGGCGTTCTCCGAGAGATTTCAGATAATTATAGAACTTTTTCATATAGAGCAATAACAAGTTATATTCATCAATTTTTTTGATAGCATAATCCCATTTACAACCGGTTTTTGTCTGCTCGTAAGCTATCCTTCATCCCTTATCTTCCTGCCGGTTTGGGGGTAGATTAAATCGTTGGTAAAGGCCTCCTACATGTGTTCCCATATATAATTTACTATCCCTTTTTGTTGGATAATCCAGCAGGTTAGTATGTTCTTAATGTTCTCTATTGAGGGGATGATTGTGTTAAGCGAAACAGGGAGAGAAGCAGAAAAAATCTTATTCTCTTAGTTCCATTAAGATAATTAAAAATTAAGACATAGAAATTAAAAATCTGAGAGAAATCCTCTTTGAAGAAGGCTTTTATAAGTACTTGAAAGCTTCCTGTTTCTCTTAAAGTTCTCAGGCTTTTTGAAGTTTGCATGCGGGTTTTAAGTTGCGCAACGTAGTAACGTAGCTGAAGTATTAAATAACGGCTTGTTAATTTAATTTGTTGCTTTTTATGCGAAAAACAATACGAAACTAGCAATTTATTGTAGCAACTTCTCCTTATAAAATATAATTCCTAATAATATGCAAAGTGGAATGAGAAATTTAGAGTCTTTTTAACTGGCATTCCCAATTCTCAAGGTTCTAAAACCTTTTGTTGAAAGTAAGTCAGCAGTGTAGCATTTCTTGAGATGCTTTTACGAATTTTTAATATCCAGATGTTGGCGTCAAATTTAATCCTGCTTCCATATCTCTAGTCTTGTTTCAGATATGCTCATGCGAATTGCCAAGTGCCATTTATCCTTAGCGATTGCAACGTAAATTTGGCGCTTCCAAACCGAAAACAAATCAATGGCTTAGCATGACTTCAAGTTCTGCTATCAATTCTTATTGGATTGCTTTTTGGTGAAATGTTGTTCTAGTTTCATCACTTTAAATCGCACTTTGAGACGCCACTGCGAACCGACGATTTTTCAGTAGTGATAACGAAAATTTGAGACTTTCAAACCCATTACAAATCAATAGCGTAGAATGTCTTGAAAAGGTACTACGAATTTTATTTAGACGTTGATATCAAATTTTGTCTTGCTTTGATTTTTTTAAACCTCACTCTGATACGCCCCTGCGAGGTAAAATGGGTTTTTGCCTGCGACTGTCGAACTGAAAATAAATCACTAGCATAACATGAATTGCAACTCTGTACCGCGTATTTACTGGATTATTTTGGTTGTTCCATCGCTTTAAGTTTCCATGTGATACGCCTATGAAAATTATCGTGTCTATTTTTTATAGTGAGAGCTAAAAAAAAATGTATAGCTTTGAAACTCAGAAAGATCAGTAGCGTAGAATATTTTTAAACACAATAACGAGATTATTTAAATCAATTTTTATTCGTCTTTCATAATTTTATTGTGTTACTTTTCCTATTAACATAAAAATCAATGTTTTTGTCGTTTCTTTCTTCTATTACATTAAATTTAATCGACAAACTATAGTTTGCTGTATGTCTGGTTGCCTATGCAAGACTTGGCTTCGCCATGCGTAACAAGATTCAGCCAAGCTTGTAGCTTCTTTACACGTGATCTACATTTTCAAATACTTCTGGATATATTGAAAACTGTTCTTTGCCGATCGTTTTTGCAGTTTATTTCAATCTCATTCAACTTATCTATAATTTTTAATACAAATGCCCGGCACATACTTGCATTCGTATAACTTTGCTGGGGACGTTCGCCTTTGGATTGACTGACTTTAGAACGGGTTGACTTGTTACATAGTGAGACAAATTCATACAGTGGGAGAAAATATGTTATACTGTATAAAATAACCAAAATCTTTAGCTACAAAAGACATAACCCTAAACTGTGATTAGGAGAGTTTAGTTTGGCAACACTGTTTAAGGATTGGCAGATTCAGGTAGCGGAGTTTTCCAAACATACGAGAACCGGTCTTCCCATAAAAAAATCAATACAGTTCAAGTCTGGAAATACTATTTTTAGACTGACCCATGAAGAGTGTTGCAATGTTATCAGAACTTTTCAAAACTGTTGAGCTTATGTAAATACATAATAAGATAAGTTTGATTCCTGCAATTTCAAATTTGAAACTCTTACCTTTAATTTTATTAACTATTGATTAGACTTCCTAGAGAAATAAGTGAATAAAGCTTCAATGTGTCGGTGTTAAAATTTTGAAATAAATTCATAGTTTCGGGGATTTAAAATTTAAAAATCTAAGGTGAATTCGATGCAAAAAATCTTCCTCATCCCTAACCCAATAATTTGAATTGAAGTTTGGCAACAATATCAGTTAATTTAACAGATTAAAATGGGCCGAAGATAAGTGAATAATGCCGTATTGCCGAATTTTAAAAGATTCTAGATTAAAGGTTTTCTTTTTAGCTCTCTTGAACAGAAATACTGAAACAGGGGCAAACACAGGGATTTTCCCATGGGATGGAAACCTTTTTTAGTTAGTCAAACTGATGTATGACAGCCTTACTTTTACTAAACCGTAGCGCAAAGATCTGACAACACTGTAATCAGATTGACATACTGATGTGGAAACAAATGACCAATGCCACGTTGTCAGATGTTTATATTTAGGGGAAGGTACATACGTAGTTTTTAGATAGCAATGGATTTCTATCTTTACTGTCGATATGCTGAAATTGCTACAAAAGAATAGATTTTTCATCTTTGTAGCAGGGAAATGACATTTGTCGCAATCTTCATAAGTTTTCTCAGTCGCAAACCAAAGGAAAGTAGAAATGGAGACTTTAGTGAAAAATAAATATGATCTTCAAGCCCTTGTAATGATAAATTGAAAATTAATGATTTGAAATGAAGAGAACATATTTACTAGAACTCCATCTTCCCTGATGATATCCTGGCTTTAATGCCGGTTTATATAGCTTTAAAGTAGGTTTCCGTAGATTGAACTTTTGTGATCGAAAGCTGAATAGCCGAATGTCAAATGACTCAATGGAAAAATCCAATTTTGCCGTAAAATCGAATCGTTTTGCACCTGGTTTAAGACGTAATATGTTATTCTTTCCGGCCGTTTAGTATGGGAAATAGAGTTGAAACGAGTTGAAGGTAAGCTCGATAAGAATACACAAGTTCTTTTGACTTTCAATAATAGAACGTGAGCAATTTAGCCCGGGATATATCTTTCGAGTAAACAAGAAAACTTTCCGGTGGAGACGTACACTTTTTAGTAGATGTGATGGAAAACTTTGTTGTTGTTATTTTAAAATTGAATTTTTCCGCCTTCATATTAAACTTGGATGGGATTTAATAAATATTGAAATATATTGAGGGGTGCAGTAAAACTTTCGGTCACGGCTGCCAGCTTGTTGCTGCTATGAGAAAAACGGTATAAAATGGAACGTCAGAGAAGAACAGGTGTATTGTGCAACGGCGGAAAAGACATATTTGTATAGCATTAGAATGGCGAAAGAGAGAAATTTGATTTTTAACAGTTGAGAAATCTCTATATGCCATAAAATGAGCGCCCTCATTCGTGTCAAACAAAATACCCTGAAATAAGCAATAAAAAAAATTAAGCGTGAATTTAAATGATTTTTGACCATTTCAACTGGAAAATCGACAATTCCTGAGAACAATGAGATGAACGCAGATAAACTTATGTGGATTACGATGTGTGAAAGAGCAATCGATAGGTGATTTTACAAATTTTGCAAAGATCTTTCTTTTTCTTACAACCTCGCGTTGATGAGGCCTCCTCAAAGAAAAAACGTAGGAAAATTTAGAACATTTACTGAAAAATGACTTGAATCGGAGAAAGTCGATTCTGAAAATTTCAATTTTTCTTTAGCACCGTAGATCCCGCTTCAGAACCGCTTAGACTGTACCTACTGTGAAACTTTACCTTCAATAAAATCCGGGTAAAACTGAATCAAACATCTTTTATTGTGTCTTGCAAAGATTCCAATTTAGAAACATAAACCTCCTTTTATGTTCTCATTTAACTCCGCTTCTTCTAGATTTTTGAGCTTGAATATCTAACCAAAGTTAATTGTGAATTAAGCCTAGCTGAAATTAGCTTGAGTTCCCTTAAAAAGTGACTGGTTCACTCTTTAATTCCTATATCGATAGTATTTTCAGCTTGAATGTACAGTAAATGTTAACCCTTAGTTGAGCATAAATAAAGAAGGGTCAAACATCGTTTTAACGTTACCCATTCAACGTAGACTAAAAGCTGCCTTTCTATTCTCGTTTAGTTCTACTTACTTTAGATTTTTAATCTCGAGTATCTGGTGAATTTTAACCGCTAATTACGCCTAACTGCTCTTAGTTTAAACACCTTTAAAAGATGAGCAATTCACATTTCAATTTAGACGAGAAATTCCCTTCGCATTCTGCCAACTTCTTTTAAGGAATATTTTAAACTGGAATAACTAGTCAAACTTAACCCTCAGCTAAGCATAACTAAATGTGAGTTAAAAATATATTAAACATGACCTATTGACCTTTCAATTTAGACTAGAAGCCTTTGAACCCTCTTTAATTCTTCCCGTGTCGGTGGTATTTTAAGCTCGAATAGACAGTGAAAGCTAACATTCTAGTTAAGCCCATTTAACGCTGGATCAAATACCTTTTAAACGTGACTTACTGAGATTAGAAACTCCCTTAATATTCTCGTTAGTCTCTGGCTTTTTATTTAATATCTCAAGACTCTAGAAAATTTCTTGGCGTCAACGCAACTGATATCGAAAAAGTCCGGACCTGGAGGTTATTTTTGTCTGCAAGATTACTTCAATAATCCCTGGTTATCCGCTGATCAGTTTCATTCGGATCGAGCAAAAAGCGCTCGCTGAAACAAGGAAAAGAAGTTTTCAATTCCTTGATTTTTGAGAAATTCCCGAGAAACAAGAATGTTTACACAAGTGTTTGAGTCGATACTAAAAAGGCCTTGGCCTCTGCCAATTATCCAGCCAAATTGAAATAATTTATCTTCGGGAACGAGATAAAGGGAAACACGCGGATAAGAAGGATAGAGCTGATACTCGTGTAAGATTTTTTGTTTTCTATAATGATATAACGACTTTGTTTCGCACGAGCAATTAACCACAGAAATTCTTTGGCATCAAAATATGGCCATAATGAATCTTCTGTGTGGGGCTTACTACGAGTGTGTTCTCTTTCCGGATCCAAATGAACTTTTATTCAATTTCAAGTCAAAATGGCGAAACCTCCACAATATTTCATTGTTCATTATTCATCGGATGCACAAACACACAAATATCCAGCACCCACAGAAGAGAATTTATGAAACGCCAAATTTGTTCTTGGTGGTGGAAACGTTCCTTGCTGCGAACGAGCAATTATCTTTGCACCCGAGTGCAATTTTACTTATGAGCAGTTTCCGGAACTTGGAATAGTGAGGACATAAATTCAGCAAGTAAATCTTATTAAATGACCGCCCACAGAGAGTTAACATACGTTGGCGTTCAGCTAAAGCTCTAATATTCGATGATCTATCTTATTAAAGAGACATTCTCTGGAAGAAACGAGGTCAGAGGTGTGTGTCTGGAGAAAGTTTAAGCCTTGGAAATTTTGCAGATATTCAAAGCTTCATCTAATGAATTGTTAAAGTCTTGCTCATGGATTTCCTGAGTTGCTTTATAGTTAAGCTAACTTTAACCCAAGCTAACCTGCACTTTGATGGATGGTAGGACCCCGAGTAACCTAAAATACCCCTGCCGTGTTTGACCGGAAATTGACTTAATTTTCCAGGCGGAAATTCCTATTTTTTAACTTTTAATTTTAGACGGTTTCTCCGAAATCCAGTTTAACATTTTCGTGCTCGACGTTCTGTTTAAAGCTGAAAAAGTATTTCCCATCCAAAACAGTTTGTTTGCTGCTAGATCTATTGTGACGTTCCATTTCCTTAAGAAGGCGATTCCCTGTATTAGCCTCTCATGGGCAATCAACTCTAACACGCACACCCTAATTTTGAGGGAATTATTACCACCAAATATACAGGGTGTCCGTTCTTTTCTTCACTGTAGAAAACACGAGGTTGGTTAAATTGGGACAAAGTTGGGCAATTTGGAGTTCAAGAATATGCCGTTGAAATTCGACGTCTCGAATTTCGGTAACCACCATCAACTTTGATTTTTCTTAAGGACACAATCTTGAATTTTCATATTTTTAAGTTCAGCTTTTTTTTAATTACCATCATGTATCACAGGTTAAGATTTAGTCTCAGTTAAAAATATGAAAATTCAAGCTAGCGCGCAGAAGAAAAATTAAATTTCTGATGGCAACCGACTTCCTAGAGCACCAGAGACAGACACCGTGTATAATGAACCAGATATGCAGGGTGTATCAACTAAAATTTACACTCCGTGAGATCTCCGATTTCGGCTAAATGTGGGAAAAAGGCTAGAATATGTCAGTTTTAACTTGAGGAGAGATCTAATTTTATCTTGGTTTCGAAATAATTTCTGCATTCCTTTAGCGTCCAAAGTCACATCTTCAAAAACTTTAAACGGCAAGCGGGGTCGAGCGACACATAATTTTAAGCTGCTTCCATTTTCTATGCAACCATGTTTTTTTTCAAGTTTGAGGAATTGGCTTTTCAGAACACGGCCTAGATGACTGTGAAAGAAAATGAAAGTGGGTATGAGAAAACAATTCAATTTAACGAATGTATTGCTTGAGGTGTCCACCACCAACTTCCACTCAATAGTTCGAGCAATTTTGAAAAGCTTCTCGAACGTTTTGCAACATTTCTGGCGTGACCAAACTGCACTTTGCGACGATTCGTTCTCTAAACATTTGTAGAGATACAGATGGTGTAGCATAAACCTTAGACTTTAAGTGGCCCCAGAAAAAGAAATCTAGGGGGTTTAAGTCGGGAGAGCTGGCTGGCCATTCGAAGGTATCACCCGGACGTATCCATTGTCCGGGAAAATGAACATCTAAGAAACCGCGTATTCGTGCATGATAATGGAAAGGTGCTCCATCGTGTTGAAAGAAAAATTGGTTTTCTAAGAGATTTACGTCTTCTTCCAGCGCTTAAGTTATTAAATACTAAGTAAGGTCTTCTAACAACTGCAAATAACTTTCTCCATTCAAATTGCCTTCAACAAAAAATAATCCGATAATGTGGCCACCCAGACTGCCTGTTCAAACGTTTAATTTTTGGGTCGTTTAGGTGTGACTTTTACTGAAAATGTGCGGGTTTGTATCACTCCAATAACGACAATTATCCCTATTCACTTTACCGTTCAACAGAAACGTGCTTTCATTAGACAAACAAATGTATAGTAGATCTGGGCTATTTATCATTTGGTCAGTTAAATTTTTACAAAATTGTAAACGCCGATTTGGATCATCTTCGTTTAATTCTTGGACAAGTCTTATCTTGAATGCATTAAACTTACGTTTTTTTGATAATCCGATGAATATTACTTTTAGACACACCAGTTTCTTGAACCATTTTTCTTATAGTATGCTATCTATGTAGGATCAAAGTTGATTGTTGGGGGAATTCTTGTACATAGGTGTTACTTTTACGTTTGATACATGTTAGATAGTAAGTATTATCTTTAAGATATACCCCTGAGGTACGACTCTGGTAGGCATTAGTTGGAGCATGGGAATTTCCCATGCTATGTCTTGTCGGCATTGAAAATCCCCGCAATAAACTTTGTCGGCATTTGAATTGCCCGTGATCGATTTCGTTGGTCCTATAGTTGTAGTTCCAATTCCCAGTTAAGACGCCACGGTTTAATGTGGCGGGTGATGCAGATGGCACCCTAACTAGGGTATGCCCATGGTTTATTATCACGGGTTTTAGTATTTAAAGATTTGCAGGGCACGTATAAACCCTCTTTTCTTCTGGGTTCAGTCGTCGTTGGTAACTCAGAAGTCGCATCCGCGCTCGTAAATTCATAAGTTACTTTGTCCTCCGCTTTGTTCACTTTATATTAATAAACGCATATTTATAATCCTTTTTCTGACCTGTGATTTCATTATAAGATATAAACACCCTCCTATATCTACAGTAGTATCAAACCCGATGCTACATCTATTAAAAGATTACAAAGGAGGGTCCCTTCAACTTCTTCTTCATTTTGGATAGGATGTTGACGGTTATATATTTTTAACAAAGCCCGATTCCAGAAATTTTACAGTTAAATTAGTAAGATGCTGATGACTAACTTGATGTTCCACATAATTTTGGTTGAAATAGCAACACTGGTACAATGGTTATGTCCATAGTACAGTTTTACCAGTTCAATTTTTTGTTCCAGGCTATTAACCATTTCACAAATTATGGTTTTTATATTTAACTTAATTGAACTTTTAGCCCAACATCTTTAGTCAATTTTAAAAATGTTTTAAAAACTACGAACATTAATGCAGATACGGTAAGGTAATATTTCTTAATCTGTTCCTACTAAAAAAAATGTTTAACAATTTGAACAAAAATGTACCGGATTAATAATGTTGAAAATTTCAATGAACCTACAATTCCGTGATCCTGGAAAACTAATCATTCAAACTTGGAAAAAAAATGTGGTTGCATAGAGAATGGAAGCAGCTTCAAAACGATGTGTCACTCGGCCTCTCTTGCCATTTAAAGTTTTTGAAGAGATGGTTCTGGGCGATAGGGGGATGTAAAAACTACTTCAAAGCCAGGATAAAATTTGGTCCCCCCTCAAGTTAAAATTGACATATTTTAGCATTTTTGCCATATTCAGAAGAAATCTGAGATTTTGTGAAGTGCAAATTTTATTTGGGACACCCCGTATATGATCATCGATGGTTATCCTTGCGATCTGTAAACGATGAATTGGTAAACTCTTAAAGAAATGATTCGAAGTAAGTTTAATACTTCCGATCCCGCTGTGGCGTAACTGGCAATATATCTGCTTACTGAGTCCTCCCATGGGTCAAAAGTCGGAGGAGCATAGTCCGTATTTCCTATTCTTGAAGCTCTATGTAGATAACGCTATACGAAACTCGAAGACTCGGAGGTCAAACGCTTGTTTAGATTGCTTGCTTAGAGTTGAGATTTATTGATAAGTTCTACTCAATTTAAGCCATGACGCTGGCACATTATTGCGAAGGAAAGATATAGAACTTAATGTCACAGAAACTATAGAAAAAAATATGCGCTTTGATCTAAAAATTACACCATAGAGATGCTAGCAATGGGTTTGAAGTTAGGTAACCTCAAAAGAGACTCCTTTAGAAAACTCTGTTTTTGAAGAATTCGGACAGCCTTAAGTTGGAAATTTATAGACTGTATTGAAGAGAATTTATAGAGCTCAAAATTACTAGAAATATGGGGAAAAATATGCTCGTTTGTATGAAAATTATACCATAGAGGTACCGGTAATGAGCTAACAATTATGTGATGATAAATATCAATCGATTAGAAAACCTTGGTTTCGCCAATTTAGACACTGTAAGTTGAATATTTGCAGATTACCGATGTCGTAAGACTCAAATTTGCAGGCAAAAAAAAAAAAAAAAGAACGCTTCTTTTGTTTAGAAAATTTGATGGAAAATGTCGAAATACACTGGACTTTTCTATAAAAAAAGTTGACAAATTTTGGGGCGCCAAATATATCTCTTTACACGTCTTTGTGCCTTACTCACCCTTTGCCATTCTAAGATTATTAAAGGAATTTTTTTATGACATGTTCGGGACTGCAAAAGTAATAATGGAGCACCGGAATGATTGAGCCTGGAGGCTCTAAAACTCTCGCAAAAGGAAAAAGTATTTTAAAGTTGAAATGCGAACAGCCCACAGTCTATCAGTCACAGGAGGAAATTTGTTACTAATTTAACTCAACCCTCAACAGGCAGAGGGTAACAATTAATCATGACAACAGCATGCTGGAGGCAGACCTCGAAGTTGGGTTTTTATACGCAGTTATTATCCAAATGTCCTTTATCAAACTCTCTCTTACTTGTTGAGTTTACATTCCCATCTATACACATTCTCATCTATACATCCACGATTTCCTGCGTTTTATTTCATCCTCACAAAATAGGAATAGGGGCTCTCGTAAAAATCAATCTACTTCCTTTGGATTCCAGTTCTCGGACCAGAATGGAAATTAATTAATCACCCTCAGGACCAAATCGATGTTTTACCGAAAATTAAATACTTGTGTAGCAGAAAAGGCAATATAAAAAGGGATAACGGTCCCTTAGTATTAACCCTTTTTGCCGACAAAGTAATCAGAATCTCGTTCCGTATTAATTAGATCCCAGAGCTATCGGAATCTCCGCACATTTTAAATGGTTTAAGACAAGTTCTCCATTGAGAAATATGGTTAACCGGACTCGTCAACAGGGCTCTACAAGTGGCCTTAAATCACTGAAACAGAATAAGCTGAAATTTCTTTTGCATAATCGGGTTAAATAGAGTTACGAACCAAATTTCTGACCTCACTAAGTTCGGGCAGTCTTCTTGGGGAAGTTTGCGAGAATCGTGACGAGGGTAGGAAAATTAGCAGTTGTATAGTGTGACGAAGGTCCAGCCTGATAGTCCGTAATCGTGTCGGATAGAAGGTTTAATATCTCACGGCTGACAAACTGGTGCAACGTCTTATTTGGACCAGATGCGGAAGATTCGTTCAAGATAATGTCGGAGATGAATGAACTTGGTCGTTGTAAAAGAGGGGTAATCCAGAAAAAAATTGCAAAAACATAATTTTGTGTAATTTTGAAGGATAAATTGCTCGACAAGTTAAGATGTCGTGGATCAGAATTTGACGGTAACCGCAGGGTGGTCAAATACTAATCGTCGATGCCTCAAAGGTTTACGGAGCGATTACCAAAGTTCTTAGAGATATAGACAACTAAAATCGCTGGGACAGATAAATAGACGTTAAATTTTCAAACCATTCAATCCAACCCTTTTTGTGGAAGGTTCGAGTTCCTAAAAAGGTGGGATTTCCCATTGCAATCACGAGCAAATCCCAATAAAATGTGGTTTTTCGTTGAAAGTTCTTCGCTTTAAGTAAGTCGTGCATCAAAATGTCAATTGAGTTAAAAGCCGAAATTGAAATTAATTGTCTTAAAGACGCTTTTATCGAGCTAGGTGTTTTTAATGCTTTCGGTTACATTCAGGAGCTGGGTCAATTTAATTAGCTTTCCTCTTAATAGTCACGATGCCGTTTTTATGTATAAATTCTAATCGAGCTCTTTTGTATAATTTTCAATTAAGCCTCTCTGAAAAGGAGTTTCGAGTATCGACTAAAGGAGCTGCTGCGGAATTCGATAACAGTAATTCAGAGACAACTTATAACGCTAATAGCGAGGCTTTTAGCTAAAAAGCACACCTCTTTAGGTATTTTTGCCTCTAATTTCTTTTTGATTGAGCTTAATGGCTCACCCAAGAGAAGAATCCTACATGAAGACCCTGTTTTGTCAATTTATGTCTTATAAAATCTTGGTCATTAAATAGTCACAATAATGTCAGGAAGATTGACTGTTGAACTTCCCGCCTTGCGGCCATATGATTGGTTGGATGTGAACAAAATACATGTGAATATACTTAATTAGTCAACTCGCCTGGTATTTTCTGATTTCCACATTTCCAAATACCCTTAAACAACCCGAAAATCAGGCTTTCGCCGAAGCGTGTAAACCACTCCAAATAAATGCAACAAATAAACATTTAAATCCAATTTTAATTTGTTAGTTCCATGAATAATCATGGACGAATTTCATGGTCCCGCAACGCATTAAATACCGTAGAATGGTGGACTGTTTAACGAGCTAGTTTTGTGAAAATGGAACGGACAATGGAAAGTTTCTATCCCAAATTCCCGTTAGCACTATGCAGTTAAATTTAATTTCCTATAGGAAATTATTGTAAATCTGTTTGCCAAGTTATTACGTGTCAGGTTAATGGAATATTAAAACTTATTAGCGAAAACGTATTATCAACGAAGCTCTACTTCATTAGAGTGATGAGGTGATAGAGTGTATTTGGTCAACAAACAGGGTATTTAAATGAAAAGTTGTCTAGCTAAAATACGACATATTTTGAAAACTGATAGGAAAGGATGCAGGAAGATGTGTTGGAAAACTATTTCTTTAAGACGGCATAATTTAAGAAAAGGGAAAAATATAGAGCATGTGTGGATTGAAATGATTGAATGTTACGTCTTTGAAGTACAGACGATTTTCAAAATTTAGTTTAATCAAACTTATGCTTATTCCTAACAAAGCTCGAGTATCTTGAAAATCGGTAAAGTGAGATATAGAAGTAGATATTAAAAATGTTTGTCAAATTTCAGCTTTTCGAGACCCAATAAGGAGTGATATTAAAATAATATGTGATTCAATTTATCTCTTATTAAACTTTAATTCAAATCGTATAATCAGTGATTTGTGAATTGCTAAACCTGGATTACAGGCTTTCCAAATTTTCCCTGTTCCATTTGTCCATATTACATTACCAACAGTGCCCCAATAACAAAAACTAATGAAAACGCAACTTGAACAATTAACGCAAATTGAACAATTAACCAAATAACTAATTTAAATCAAAAAGCAAATCGCTAATTGATTGCAGCAAAAAATTAATAGAATTCGATAATGCCTCACATCACGCTGATGCCCAATTCATGGCTCACAATAATTAATATCGTACGAAGTTCTCTATGTAAATAATTCACTCTATCATACACATAAATAATATAATATATAAACGTAAGTAATTAATTCTACAAATTAAATTACACGCGAATAAATCTCTTTCTCATAATATCGCGAAATTCGCTACAGTTTTTGAATAATTGCAAAAATTTCAATTTATTCATTCGATTTTGTTGTTTCTGGACTCCGGTTTAAAAAGCGAATTAAATAATGTTAGCGATAATAGCCTTAATTAAATTTCTAATTAACTAGGTGTTTTACATTTCACCTCTTTTTAATCGCTCTAGGAAAGATTAGTTCCCACTCTATCCCTCTTCCTTCCTCGTTAAGGATGAACGTAGGCACCCCATGAATATTAAATTAAAAAGTAATTAATTTTTTTTCATTTTGGGTAATTAGTGAGGTTGGCTATAAACGGCGGATGCGGTCGTGGCGGCGGATGGTCTTGGCCAGGAAACCTTTGTTTCATGGATTGATACATTAATCCCCTTTCCTCGTATAAGAAATGATTTCCACTGGTTAAACTGACTTTAATTGAATCAATTCCCCACCAACTTTAGACTCCCTTTTTTCCGATCCTCAAATCGGAAGAAAGAGATGATAGATTACCTATAAAAATATTTCTTCTACCGTTTCGGCGCGGTGTCAAGATAGCTTGCGAACACACTTAATGGTTTTCTTGTCTTGTCGGAAAATAGACCTGTAAAAAGGAAGGTGATGTGGAGAATAGGGACAAAATTGTCGCTCGGTTTTGTTATCGTGAACTCCCCAAAACTATGCGGCTTTGTTTGGAAAGACCCCCCCCACTTTGATTGATTTCAGATGAAGTTGTTATTGGATTTGTCTCATAAATAACATACCCACAGCTATTTGCTAAAGGAGGATAAGGCTAAAAAATAGCCGAAATATTTCCTTTTTTCGGAAAATGTAGCTTTGGGAACGTCGACTATTATTTAACATAATAATACCAGCAGATTATTTAGAGTGGAGCGGGAATTAGGGTTGTCTCGGAGTTAGTGTTACGTAACATAATAAGTTATTAGTGTCGTGTCCCACGAGGAAAATATAAATACAGAGTTTTTCCAGAGAAATCCGGAAAAAGGTACTAATACCGGGAAAAAACTGGCATTTTATGAACGGTCTGTGGCTAGTTCCTGGCGCTTACTGATTTTAAATCTTTTAACAAAAATGGAACACAACACGGCGCATTACTTTTAAGAAGAAATAAATGAAGAAATTATTTTCTATGAAGCAGTAAATTGATTTAATAAACACTGGCATTGACGCCACTTTATCACCTCTTCTTTTCGGTTCTCTCTTCTATTCATCGGCCGCCAAGAACTTCTAACTTCATCTAATCTCAAATGAAAAGGAGGGCCAGAATCAATCTGATTAATTTTGCTACCTCTATCAAATGTTTTGTGTTTTCGTTTATCCACTCCTATTCTGTTGTTAATGTTCAGCTGCTTTTTCAACCTCCTAATAATTTTTTTCATAGAAACGTATTCGTTTTTCCTGGAATATGAAACATTTTCAATTCGCAGTGCCCATCAGCAGTGACTCTATTGGATCTGGATTGCATACGTTTTTTGAAAAATGATTAATTTTATCAAGAATCCAGTTCTACACACTCACTTTCGCAAGAACTATAAAATTGCTAATTGCGTGATTTGGAATAAACTATAATGAAAGAAGAATTGAACAATGCTCCTCCTCTATCGCTGTTTATCAGTTTTCAAGATATACAAGGCACTTTAGAACAAAATAAAAATTCGTAGCCAGAAGCGATACACGACAGGTCCCTCCTAGTTTTGATCGATATTTCTATAGTTTTCTAATAAATTTCCTATTCAGAAGGATGCGCCCATATCGTCGATCAAAAATACTTCTTTTTCCAGGAAAAAGTAAAACGTGACAAATGATTATGGCAATCAACAGAGTGATGTTTTTCCTAGGGCCATGCTCTTTTCAACCCCTCAAACTTTTTCCGATACTTTATTGACCATTTATTTCACGTTAGTTCTCTTCAGGTCTATTTTTCGTTCCCGTTAAGTTCATTGAAGTTCTAACGATTCCAGCGAAGTTTTATGCGCCACTGATTTTCTAAAAATGAACTCAGAAATAAATCTGTTGATTAAGAGGAGCTACAGCTACAAATTGTCTACAAAAGCATTGGCGTACAACAGAGCAGCTTTTTTATTTCTTTTCCATTAATTGCACAATTCATTAAAATAATTCAGACATTTTTTCATGAATAGCGACGCCACTGATTTACATCGAGCTTCTCCAGAATTTTTTCAGAAGATTCATTACGGATTGAGCTAAAGTGCTCAGCTACGAATTTCTCAATAGATTAAAAGGCTTTAGAGCTAAAATTTTTAGCAAAAGCATTGGCGTATAAAGTTTTATTTCCAAGCAACAATAAAATAAAAAGTTTCTCTTCGACTCAATAAAAATTCCAGTAATTCAAATCAAACTTTGTGATTAGCTACGTCAACGATATTCATTGTTAATTCAAACATATTTGAGTAAATTAAAATTGGTTAAAGCTAAAATTTCCTGAAAATGCATTGCCGTAGAATGTTTTTGATGTCAAAGTAATTTCTCTAAATCTCCTTCTGAATAATTTTATTGAAAGTCCTGCTAATCAACTTGTGCTTTATGAAATAGTGGCATGGTGACTATAGAATAAACTAAGTAATTTTTCTGCAGTAATCTTAATTTAAACTAGATATGTGCCAGTACTTCCAGAAATAAAGGAAGGAGGAATCTCGATCGATACTATGTCGATAAGTAGCCCTGAAATGTCTCATGGAAAAACATAATAATATCGATTTACGAATCGACAAACCTCATCTCTACCTATCGACATCGTGGACAATCAGGTTAATGTCGATCACGATTTAATCGATGTGCCTTTTAAATCGATATTCCTATAGTTTTCTAATCTTGTTAGATAAGTAGAGCTGAGGAATTCAGTGGTAAAAAAATTTAATCTCAGACCAACGATAAGTATTGATAAATTGAGTTGACTTGTCTAGTTACTGTGGAAATTCCCTGCAAAACTAATGCAATTTTTGATTAAACTAATATTTGGAAACTTACAGTAATGTCGACTAAAGCTGGTGCGTACTTCTCCCCGAAATAAGGATTATCGACTAACATTAAGGATGAGCCTGGGGCGGCAAATAAACACCGATATTATTCCTGAATGTGATTTTTCTCTAGCTATTTTTTTATATTTCATATTTTGCATAAGTGCATAAGCAAAAGAAGTAGAACATGCTCATGCTGGAGCGGCGACATAGCATTAAAGCATTTCCTTCTGCACAAATATTACCCCAAATACAATATTTTCATCTCCTAATGGAATTCCGGCCCAATATCTAGACACGCTTTGTCTGAATTATTTTATTCATCCCAACTCGAAGTGTCTTTTATGTTTTATTGATCTCTTTACGATCTCCCGCTTCTTGTGGCTGTTACTACGAGAATCACTTTAGTGTCGTTTTAACTTTGCTTTCATAAAAGGATCGTTCAGAGACGACAAAAAACACGAGAATACGGCACGTTCTGATGCAACAGATTTTTTGCCCTCGAAAGGGGGTAAATGCGAAGTGGTGGAGTGCGGGTCATATATGCTGTACGAATATAGAGAATTTCAAATCGTTTTTGAGTGCTATTATATCAGAAAAAGGCCTTTCTTTTTCCTCTATATAGAAAAGGGCATTTGGCTTTTTTTTCGGTCTGTGTAGAAACAGCTGAAGTTGAGAGCTTTCAAGGCTTTGAGGGGAATGTGCCAGGGAGTTAAGCAGTTTTGAATGTAACAAAACAAAGACAAGAGTTGTGGTCAATTCACATTTGGTTCTTACTTCAAAAACTTTATTCTGTACGTCTCTGTTCTACTCGCTTCAAACATATTTTTTTCCCAAATTACCGTTAGGAAATTTTCAAGAATCCTCATAGGTCGCAATACGTCATTGGCGTTTTAGTTCTCACGAAAACCAGTGTTGTTGTATTTAAAAAAATATTTTATTTTCCAGAAATGAAGAGTCAAAGAGTCACCAGAAGTTCCAAGTATACCCAAGCATCCCCCGGCGACGTCATCGAGTACCAAAACGTGGGCCAAACCATCATCCCTTTGTCCCCTCAAGGAACAATTAACGAGGATCCAGATAAAGTCACTTACGCAGAAAGTGTCTTTTATAACGTCAATCAAAGCTCAGAACTCCTCCTCAAAAATGCTCCTCCAACTCTGGAACATCCTCGTCAATCCAAGCAAAAATCCGATATAGACACTTTATGCCATTGCGTCCAGAGTAAAGACCCAACGAGCATGTGCAGGCAGAAAACTCGGTTTGTGGATGAGATACCACCGGAACAGATGATGGTACTCAATAGGTCTTTTTCCTCCCTGCCGAGGTTGGCTAGTGTGGATCCGAGTACTCTGGATAGGAAAGCTAGCTATCAGGTTCCCCCAAGACACACGTATATTTGCGAACAAAATCAGAGGATTTTAAGGGAGATTAAGACTGCTTCTTTGAGGAGGATGCAGTCTCCGGAGATAATAAACCTCCATAGGGGGCCGAACAGTGTGTTTTATGACGGGTACGGGGTAGAACAGTGCGCGGTACGGCCCTGTGATAGACAATGTGAGGAGTATAATAGTGGGAGGAGAGGGCAGACCATGAGGAGTTCTAGAAGGTAATTAGATCTTTTTAATGGGTAGTTTTCCATTTGTATCAGGGACATGGACGCGATTTAAGTGAAACATGGAAACATGGTGGACAATATGAAAATAGCTATTTATTTTTAGATTGAAATCGATTGCGTTAGTGATGCATCAGCACGCCACAATTATTAATTTGTAATTCCCCTAAGAAGTCTTGCGGAATTTGTTCATTTTTTTATCGTTTTGGAAACACATTTGACTTTCAATAATTACGTAAAATTCTAATTCAGGTATTTTTAAGCTTTTAACGATTTTTAAACTTAAGTGGAAACTTTCATTGGCGTACCAGCAAGTCAAGAAGTTTAAAAAATTTCGACAATCCTTGTAGTCCGTAGTGCGAAACCTTTTTGGAATTTATTAACCTTCGGAGACACCAATGATTAATGAGTATTGCAGCAGAAATTACTTTCTGACAATTTGAAGAGTTTAGCAATTTTTTGCATAAAGTCGAGTGCTCCAATGAACTATTAGGACGTCCACAATTTTTTATTAGTAATTCTTCTAAGAAATCATACCTATCGTTAAATTGATTAAGCATTTGACGACCCCTCTGGGTTTCGATTTTTACGTCAGATTCAAATTTTGATAATATCAAATATTTGATATTTTTTCAACTTGAAACTCAAGTTTTCAGTGACGTACTAATAGTCAAACAAAAAAATCCCGAAACTGCCTCTAGCAAAGAATATAAAACCTTGTTTCAATTTAGATCCATTTAAAAACGTTCCTGATTTATGAGTATGAAATTTCTCGTGTTGCAAATTCCAGAAAAACTCCTTCAAATCCAATTTACCGCTTTAAACAGGTTTTCGCTTAATGGAAAAATTTGTTAAGAGAAACATTGCGGACACAATACTTTTTATACATTGCGCGCAGTGTACAAAATCGTAACGTACCCTTGAATACATAGCTACGTCCCCACATAGGAACATTCGCGTAATACGCAAAGATACGAACATAATCGCAAAAATACGAACATTCGCATAATATTAAGATTGGTAGATTTTCCTCAGAGTCAAAACGTCCCCCACAGCAAACGTTTTGGTTTTTTCCTCTCGCCCTTTCCACTGCTTGATTTCAAGAGACCTGCATCCTCTAGAGAGAAGATACGCCTTTTTGCCTTACGAATATTTTGTTATTCAGGGACCAATTTCTTTTTGAATTGCTCTTGTGTTAAAATTCAAATTTCGTCAGGGAAAAGGGAGTCCCAATTTGTACGTAGTAGGTTCCTAGCTAGAAACCGAGGTGTTTACGCATCTGGTTTTCGGGGGTTTATTAGGGGAATGTTTTGGGTTGCTTTACGTAATAAACACTTCCTTCTTCCACTGAAACCTTTTAGGGTAGTAAATTTTTCTGACGTTAATTACCGATTTTAAACTTCGCCCAAGGGAGAAGTAAAACAACCCAGCATCTAAAGTTTGAGCTCGGTTTCAAAGATTAATTTTCTGCTTAGTATTTTGGTCTGGTTTCCCATTCGTGGTGGTAGTTTGTCATTTTAAACGACAAGTTAATAGCGAAAAATATTATGAAATAGGAAATTTTACTGTGCACCGATCGGGAAGTTATCTCCCTGAAAACACCTGAGAATGTAACGATACACAATTGGTTTAATGCCACGTTTTTGAAGTTGTACACGACTCTTTTTGCCACGCAGGACTAATTAGTCAGGAGATAAAAATAAAAAGGGGCAGTGTCAGGAAAATAAATATTTTTCGTATACGTATACGTATACGCTACGCAATGCAGATAAATCTACCTGTTTGGGAATTGGTCTAAAAGGGAAAATTGTTAGATGTATATTTAGACAAAAAGCTTAAACAATCTTCTCTAAGTTGGCTTTCGCAATATTCACCACTTTCAGAGTATTTCAGCACACTCTGGAAACATTTGCCAACCTCTAATAAAACCCTCACATTTCTTAACATGCACTAGCTTCTCCTTTCCATAAATTCTGGCGATAAATAACTCGACTCAATGCTTGACTACATTCTCAATTTCTGTTTTGAATTTCAACTAGTTTTATAATACAAGACATGTCTCCGAAGGTATCACTTCACGCTTGCCTGGATGTACGAAGCAGATCTTAATACTGATATATTAAAGCCCTCAAGAAGAGACTGGAGAGAGGAGTAAAGAAACTGGGAAAACGTGGGAGTTGGAAAGTTCCAGCTGCCGCGTAAAGTGGCCGATATATATTCCGACAGACCGAAATTAAATTAAGGAAAACTTAAAACTTGCAAGTTTCAGGCTTGCTTTTGGCTTGGTTAAGGCCCCGGTGAAAAAATGGGTGTTAGCTCTGAGACATTTCCGCTCATTTCATTTGATATATGCTTTGGAAGCGGGTTTCTGGGAAATTATTGCCCTGGAATGGGAAAGTTGAGGCTAATCTGGACTTTCTGGAAAATCAATAGCGAAAACTGGAATGCTTGTTGCGTGTCCGCAAGATAGGAATCGACATAAAGGAACCATCATCAAAAGGTCAAACGCGATTTTCCACGCGAATTCAATTTGTAAAATCTTTTTTATTTGCTCATAATAAAATGCTCACTGCGAGGTTCAAAAATTGTATTTACTTTCAATAAAATTTAATTTCTTGAGGCTGCTGTCTACATCTCCTCTTCATGCATACAAAATGATTTATGTCTCAGAGAGATCAACGGGCGAGCAAACGAGAAAAATCTGCTTTATTCAAGAACATTAGAACGTCTATAGAAGCAGAATCGAGCAAGACAATACAGTACATTAAGTATTAATTTGCAGAGACTACACTGAGAGCAATTCAATCAATTGATACTAAATTAGCGTGAAAAAATTCGAGATGAATAGGAAGGCATCCAATTGTTCCTTGGTAACGGAGGAAAAAAGAAAATAGAATAGAAAAAGAACAAGAAAAGTAGGGAAAAAATTACTTTCCACTTTAAAAAAGTCAGCGTCGTGCGTATTCTTTAAACTCACTTACGATTTTTTTAATTATACTTATATTACATATTTTAATATATTATAAATATTTTTTTTTTCTTTTACTGCATCAATTTTATAGCTGATAGGTCTCAGAGTGTCACTAAAATTTCCTACATCTCAGTGGATGTAAATAAATCATGGCGCTTTCGAGCTTTAATAGAGTCAGTGGCTTACCTTCGTTGATATTTGATCACTATAATTTGTTTTTGTTGCTGGATTTCTTCTCTGAGACGCACCTGTGCAGTGTTGCAGCAGTTCCGATATTTCTGAAAAAATACCGAGAACTTGAAACTTTGGCACTTTAAAAATATTCAGAGGCGTAGCTATATAAGAAAAACTACAAAACAACTAAACCTCTTCATAAGGAATTTTATTCTTCATCCATAGAAAGAATTCCATGCCAGATACTCCTTAGAGATTTTCATTTCAATAAATTTGTCAATTTTTTAGATTTGTCAATTAAATTTGGAATTTTTGAATGCTAGGAGATCAATGGTATAGCTCTACGTCAAAGTCAGCTCTACGAACGATGTTCTAAATGTTTTAGAACCCGAGTCATAAATTTTGGAGTTAAATCTGTGATACCTGCATGAATGCGTGGTTGTCTCTGGACTCTCTCAGTGGATTTTTTTAAAGATTTTAAGAATTCTAAGCAAAACTGGAATTTTTCTAAACACAATGATTCATTTTTAATTCAATTTGGACATTTGATGTTATAGGTTATATCCTGCTTTGGTCGCTGCAATTCATATGCGATACGCCTCTGAATTTTTGCAATGGAATTTTTAAGACTTATATAGTGTTATTTTGGACTTGGACGGCTTTTTCGAAGCTTAAAGGAAATCAGTGGTGGAGTTACTCAAATAATGATCTTTGTGATTACACAGTGAATTTTTCAAAACTTCAAGTATAGCAAACCTATTTTGGAAATTTCAAACCTTATAAATGTCATTAGCGTAGCTTCACTTTAGACTCAGCTATAGTAAAATTTAATTGTGAAATTTGGGCTTTACATCCATTAGTTTCTAGTTATTACTGTAGTAAATGAATATCTAGAACACCTCTGTTTTTTCGCGGCAGATTTCTCCAACTTTCAGTGATTGAGAGCTTGAAACCTGAAAATCTCAAAATAGTCAGTGGCGCACTTTCTCTTTAAAACTAAACATTTTTGAATTTTCTAACACGAAATCTAGATCATGGATATTAAATTATATCCAGCTTTAATTGCTTGGAATTAATATCTGTTTGATTTCTGGGATTTTCAAAAACTTCAATGGTTATAAGTAGGTTTTGGGACGTTCTAACAATAAAATACCTTCAAATATTGAGCACATAAGTACGTAAATAGTAAAACTAAATATTTTATTACCATAAAAGTGTTTTCGCCACAATAGAACTAACTTTCGTAGCAAATATTCTCCAACTGCATAAAACGAATCTTTCCTCAAAGCGATGAAAATATGAGTCTTGAACGGGATTAAGCTTTTCAATTTGGAAAGTTCCTGCAACTCATAAAATGTATATTACATTTTTACTACAATTGAAGAAATCACATGTTTGAAACAGTAGCTAACTATATGGATTATACAGAGTGTTCACTTAACAGCTCCTTGGACTCCTATGAGTTTATTTGTGATTTCATAAAAAAACTCAACTATGAGGATGTATAAGAGGCTAATGAAGGTAAAATTTTAAATCAATGGTAATCTTACAGGGTATCTAAAAAAGCGGGCTGTCATGAAGAGTAATTTTTATAAATGGCACCGTCTGCATTTTTTTCACGTAATAAAATCCTCTCTTGAGCCTGTGTTAGTTCCCACATTTTTTTTACACTGGGATCCACTGACTCGAAGCAATAATGTTTCAAAAGAAATTTTGGATATATGCATGGTCTGATAAAAAAATTAATATCGCTATTAGTTTAAATTAGATATTGATAATTTTCGGATGAATTTTCATGTAAGATCACCTTATTAGACACGAATATTCGTTAAACCAAAAACACATACAGGGTGTCCACAATAACAGCTTTAATTTTCAACTTGGATTTTCTTGATTTTTTCAAATAGGATATGTTTTTTATGAATTAGAACTAAAGAAAATTCAATTTTTTTCATTTTGGTATAAAACAATAGCATAATTATCTTCAAGTTAATGAAGTTATTAATTATTTCAAGAAAACTTGTATTTATGGCTAATATAATGTATATGTATAATAATAAATAAGTAAAAATGACTATTTAGCATACATTGCATACATTTTGCAACGTGGAAACCATTGCATTAACATACACATTGGTTTCCATGTTGTTTGTTTTAAAATTTGAGAGCTCCTTTATGGTTTTCTGTTTCTTCAAAATCTACTTATTTTAAAATTAGCCATCAAAATGAAATACACTCAACAAGAATTTATGAGTATGATTTATGTAATTGAATTATATGATGAAAATTGTTTATTAGTGTGGGATCCGCTTGTCAGACCGCTTAGTGTACATAGTTTGTAGATATCCTGCTATAAGTTAGGATTAAGGATTAGGGCATGAGAGCGATTTACCCCTAAGGTACGCCCATGGTTGGCATTACCCGGTACCCTGGGTTTTTTCCACGATGCTCTGTTGGCATGGGAAGTACAATGCTGGTTCCCTTTGGCGAGGTCTTCGCCAAGGGCTGGGTGCCAGATGTGGACGCAGCGGCTCCGTGCGGAGGACTGTCCCAATGCCTTCAAGTATTGTTTAGATGGTACGCCCTAGGTTTACGACCATGGATGTTCATACTTAAGGCTAGGGAGAAAGCGGATCGCTCTCTTTTTCCTGGCTTCCCGTTGGACTGAAGACTCAGGGGTGCGCCCGCGTTTTTTTTACTCAGTTTTTTATCTAATATATTCATATCGTTAAGTTAACGTGGCTATCATTGAAAGATCCCTAACTATCCCTAAAACACAATTGCCAAAGCTCCAATTAATAAACCCCTAGACAACGGAGAAAAACCTACATTAGAGTCTCGAGTTTGCACACAACGATTTCCTCAGAGGACATTTTGATGTAAGAAGCCTAGAAAGTCGAAAGAAGCGTTTTGAATGGACGGGAAGTGTTAATTATGAAAAGAAATTATAAAAAATTAAGAATAAAATTAGAATTAAAATTAAAATTAGAAATTATTAGAAATTGTAATTTTAATTAGGGCAAAAGGTGTTCCAAATGTCTTCCGTCGTTTTCCAAACACGCTGCAACTCTTAAGAAGAATGATCTTCAGGCGTTAGAAAACATTTCCGCACTAATGCTCTGAAATGACTCTCGAATCCTCAATGTCATATTTCCACGCATTGTTGCTGGTGTCCTGTAGGTATCTGACTACACTGTCCCCCAAAATAAGTAGTCCAAAGGAGTTAAGTCGGGACTCCTTGTGGTCATGCAACTGGACCTAACAGAATTTAATAATATCATTATCAAAATTCTAAGCCTGTATTGTTGTTAAAAACGTTGCCTATCAATCCATTTTTCAAGGAAATGCATTAAGAGGTGTTCTCGTACACGTAAACTAAAATGAAGTGGAGCTCCATCTAACTGAAACCACCTTTGATCTTTTATGTTTTCCGGGATGTGTTCTAATCGCCGTGGAAGATCTTGATTCAGTTTCATTGAAAATAGTTGATTCGAATGGCTCAAGGATTTTCTGTTCCGCAATAGTAAAAGTTGTGCCTATTAACAAATCCGTTCTGTTGAAAGGTGCACTCATCAGTAAACAGAATTAATTTTAAGAAATTATCTCTATTATTTTATTGCTGCAGTCACTCGCGAAAATTAATTTTAGCAAAAAATCAGCAATAGATAATTCTTGACATAATTGCCAATGATTTGGAAGGAATTTATTGGCCTTTAAACATTTTGCAATTGATGGTTTTCTTACTTGCAGTTCCGGACTAATATCTCTGGCTCTAATGCTTGGGTTTTCTACTACTGATAAAGTGATGTCTAGTTCATTTTCTTCTAGTAAGACCATCTTCTTTCGACTTTTCTTTTCATAATTAACACCTCCGGTCCGTTCAAAACGCTCCTTTAGACTTTCTAAGTTTCTTACATTAGGATGTCCTCTATTAGGAAATCGTTGTGCTTAAACCCGAGATTCTAATAAACAATTTTCATCGCATGAATCAATTACATAAATCATACTAATAAGTTCTTTTTGAACACACTTCATTTTGATGGCCGATTTTAAAATAATCAGATTTTGAACAAATAGAAAACCGGAAAAGGAGCTATAAAATCTTAAAACAAACAACTTGGAAATTACGGCAATGTATGCTAAAATCTCAGAGACTTGGCCATGTTTGCAAGTTTTCCTGAAATAATTAATATTTCCATTAACTTTAAGGTAAATATGGCATTGTTTTGTATCAAAGTGGCGAAAATGAAATTTTCTTTCGTTCTACGTCATAAAAAATATACCGTTCTATTTGAAAAAATCAAGAAAATTCAAGTTGAAAAGATGAAAATTGGAGTTGTTATTGTGAACATCCCGTATGGGCTTTTGGCTAAATAAGTATTCATGCCTGCTAGGATGATCTTACATGAAAATCCATCGGAAAATAATCAAAATCTAACTTAAACTAACAGCGATATTAATTTTTTTATCAAACCATGCAAATGTCCAACATTTCTTTTGAAACATCATAGCTTCGAGTCGGTGCATCCCAGTGTAAAAAAAATCTAAGAACTAACACAGCTTCAAGAGAAGATTTTATTACATGAAAAAATGCAGGCGGTGTCAATTAAAAAAGTTACACTTTATGAGGCCCCCCCTCTTTTTTTGGACACTGTAGGGTTGCCACTAATTTTAAAAGTTACCTTCATTAACCTCTCATACATCCCCATAATTGATTTTTTTATGAAATCACAAATAAACTCATAGGAGTCCAAGGAACTGTTAAGTAGATACCCTGTATAACAGAAGTGAGTGATTTACACCCTGCTAAAAGCTCAATTTATCGAACTATGGAATAGTCCATGATCCCAGACATTGTTACCCTACACTCCATTCGTTCTAGCAACATTGAAAGTATGTTAGTAGGAAAATTGATATACTCCTATCTTGCATTATAAAGTCACCCGAATACGCCTTATTTCAGGCGAAATGGGCCGCTGGAGCGTATGGGAAAACGCTTTTATATTTGCCATAATAGGGCCCATCAGAAAGTTGCTTTCTTCCCGTTTTCCTCCAGAAAGGTCAAGCTAAAAGGCATTTATATGCTAATACCACAACAGTGATATCGAAGGGATGCTTTCTGCTATGTATTAACATATTATGTAACCTCAATAGTGGCCATTTCATGCTATACATACATACAAGGAGATGATACGAGAGAAGGAAACTTCCTCGAAAGTTTCCGTTAGGGGGGGAGGTTATTTTTTGCCTGAAAGTTCAATAAAATCATTAATCAAATTTGCCTAGAAGGAACATTAAGAGACGCCATTAGGCTTTACCATTTACAGGTTTTCCTCCCTGAGTTAAAGTACTTCATAAAGCGAGACGTTCTGCAGCTGCTCCCTCAACTTCTCCACTTTCCACACTTTGGAATAAGCTGCAGTTTGTTTTGCCTGAGAAATTAATTACTGGGCGCTAATAGATTAAAAAAACCATTAAACATTTCATTTCAAACTGATTTTCGCATGGAAATGTAGCATTAACCCAGATCTCTTAAAAGCTGCAGCAAATTTAAATTCTTAAAATAATAATAATTAAGAGCTGTATTAAATCCCTTGATTGAGCCCTGGGAATTAGTTAAACAGTAATGTCAACATTAATAATTGGAAGGACCACAAAACCCAAGAAATTACAGTTTTGCGAACTGGCTTTAATTCGAAATTGTAAGAGCTTAATTGCGATAGAGAATGTACGCAGATGTGAGTGCTAATTTGGAGAACGGAGGGAGAAAAAGTCCACTTTATTGTCTTGTTTTATACATATTACCGCTACGACCTTTGTTTCTATCTTCCTCGCAATAATGTTTCTTAATATTGTCTCCGAACGTTATACTTTCCCTTAATAAATTTAACTGGAACCCCTATAAAGGTCTAGTTAAGTCTCAGCGGCATGGTGCAAGGGATCGCTTTATAGGCAATTTCGGATTTTAAAAACACTATTACCATTTTTCCGGACAAAGCTCACTTGAAAGAATCTTAATACCTTATAAAACCGTAATTCAGGCGGTCTGTACAACTTATCCCGTTTAAACTTTAAAACCAAGTAAACTTTATTTTGTTTCATAATTAATGAGGTATGGTTAACTAGATAGCGGCAAATTTAAAGGGAATTTTCTCGTTTTTCCCTTGTAAAGCTTAGTTTCTTATTTCGGTTTCGTGGTTTAGTATTGATTGCCGCATAAGCGATTCTAACGGAAAATGTAAATTAGAGCTTTTCTTATGAAAATAGAATTTGAAGGGATAATGGCAATGAGGTGGGTGTTTGGTCCAGAACGAAAGCTCAGAAATGGTTTTGTGGATCTGGCATGATGGATTCACCCGTGGGTTTAAGATAATTGTGAACTGGATACTCACGTTCGAACCATCCGGAAGTCGTAGTCTCAGGGACACTATTTTCTGTTCAAAATCAATCAATAACCCGTTTAGTGATAACAAAGGTTTATTCATTAAACTACTAACTGGCTTGAAACAATATCGATGTTTTGTCCCAGATAAGAATGAACTGCATGGGGATCTCGGAAACGGTAATGGATACAAAATGATTTAAATTGGGAAAAAGGTGGGCAATTTAAAGCCAATTAATTATTTGTTTTTATACCGGCTAAATTCCGAATGGTTACGAAGATATCTAGAAAAAACGAATTTGATGGTTTTCGTTTTCTGCAAGTAACTCTTATATGGTTATAGTTAGAGGAATGAAAGTTTTACATTATTAAGGCCCTTTGTTGAGAACTGCTTAGCAGTGTTGCCAGTTTTCTTGTTAAATCCTTACTTTCGGAGAAAAATTGATAAACTTTTGATTTTCATATAAGCGTGATATCGATTATTTATATTTTAAAAATTGTCATAAAATTCCCTTTTCAGCCATGTATTACATTTAGCATTTTTCTCAGAAACTATGAGTTATAGCCATTAAAGCATTTTTTGATAGGACAGCCATGATTTTAACTTATAATAATGATACATATTAAATAAGTGAATGCTGCGGAAACATCAAAATTATTTTAAAGTTGTAAAACCTTAAATTTGTTTGACGTGTGCATAATTATATTTACCTACGCGCATTACTGAGATCAGCATAAAATAAAAATAATAATTTTTTCAAATTATGTATTTAATAACAACAATGCAGCTAAACTTGGATCGAATAGAAATCTCAAATTATAACAAATGTTCAAACAAACCACCATTATTTTCCAGGCTTAGGTATGCTCTTTTCACCATAGAATCTAAAACTCTGTTTAACATTTCTGGGGTAATCGAATTGAATTCTTCTCTTATATATATTTGTAATTCTTCTTCGTTTTCAAAATTTTGACTGTTCCCTTTGTTTTTAATGTAACCCCAGAGGAAAAAATTCAATTGTGTTATGTCCGGAGATCGAGTTGGCTACAAAACGTTATTGTGAATTCCATTAGATTTTCCTGGAAACTACCCAGTAAGATATTCCCTTACGACCCTCGCATTATGTGCCAGAGCCCTATCTAGCTGGAATCAACAGTCGCGAATTTCCGCTAATGGTAAATTATCAAATGCATCTTCAAAATCATGTTGCAACATGTCGAGATACCGGTCTGAAATGAGAGAGTTGTAATAGAAAACTGGTTCGATAATTCTATTTCCAAATATTTCACACCACATATTAAACCCAAAGCGATGTTGGTGTCTTGATGATTTTTTTAATTGTGGATCCTGTTATGACCACTAATGAGTATTGTATCAGTTAAAAATGTCATTGTTGGTTACCATGCTTTCATCTGTCCAAATTATTTTAGAAGGAAAATTTATATAATCTTCACATTTTCTTGTATATCACTAGTAAAAACTTTTACGCCTAACTTCATCACCTTGCACAAGAGCATGGCAAACTTTAAAATAAGGGCGAAAACTGTTCTTTCTTAAAATACGATGGGCCGTTGACTTAGCAACATCAGTATTTATCTCAATATACCTGCATGATGTTTCAGGAGTTTCTATAACAGATTGTAAAACAGCATATTGTATATCTTCGGTCAATTCCTTTTTGCGAACATTTACAGGTTGTTTAAACGAACCATATTCCTTCAAATTTGACACCAGTCTTCTAAATTTGGATTTTCCGGGTTGCTTTTTTTCCAGGAACTGATTAAAATATATATGTTCAGCGTTTACACAATTTCCATGACATAATATGTAGCACAACAACATGTCAAATTTCTCTTCATTAGAGAAGCAATTTTGAGCCATAATTATGCACACCTCAAATAAATTTAAGGTTTTTAAGGTTTAAATTTAAGGTTTGACAACTTTAAAATAATTTTGACGTTTCCACGGCTTTCATTCATTTAATATGTATCATTACTGTAGGTTTTTTTAACGTTGTCTAGGGTTTTAATAGGATTTATTGATATTAACGAATACGCTTTTTGGATTTCTGCTTGCGGATAATAGTTCTGATGAGCCACTCGAAAGAAAGAGAGCCCTCTAGATTCGGGGCGCTCTTAAATACTAAAACTAAGGGTAATTAAACAGTGTCGTACCCTGGCTAGAAAGCAATTATCGATTCATGACACCACCTGCGACGTTACCGTGGTACTGATAACACTTGATCGGTACATTCTCATAGATGCCGACAAAGCGCGGCCGCATTTCTCATCAACGCCGACAAAGAGCGGCTATCCTTACCCACAGGTACCGACAAAGGATGATTAGACGTTAATCATAAAATATCAAAATCGCACCAAGATAACGATTGCGAAACCCTTTTAATTGACGAGATTACTTCTAACCAGGTTGCGACATACATAGGCGTCTTATAGGGGCACATCAGCCCCCTCACAACTCTTTCATCTTGGATCTAACAGGCCTAACCTAATTAACATTATTAGCACTATCACTATATACAACTCAAAGATTTCCTGATCGTAACTCGACTTTGTCGTAAAAATAGAGAAGTTTCTGCATATATACAAACGGGTTAAATCTATTTGACCTAAGAATCCCACATTACTGTAAGTCAAAATCATGGCCGACCTATCAAATAAAAATGCTTTAATGGCTATAACTCATAGAGTTTCTGAGAAAAATATTAAATGTAATACATGACTGAAAAGGGAATTTTATGGCGATTTTGAAAAATACAAATAATCGATATCACATCTATATGAAAATCAAAAGTTTACCAATTTTTCTCCGAAAGTAAGGATTTAACAAAAAAACTGGCAACACTGTTAAGGAATTCTCAAAAAAGTGCCTTAATAATGTAAAACTTTCATTCCTCTAACTATAACCGTATAAGAGTTACATGCAAAAAACGAAAACCGCCAAATTTGTTTTTTTCCGGATATCTTCGTAACCATTCTGAATTTAGCTGGTATAAAAACCGGTTATTAATTTGCTTTAAATTGTCCAACTTTTTCCCAATTCAAACCATTTCGTACCTGTTACCGTTTCCGAGGTCCCCATGCTGTTCATCCTTATCTGGGACAGACTGTATACGAGTACGATTAAGATCAAGTTGACATCGAGCCACTACACAATATTAGTTGTTCAACTAAGTCTCCGTAACAAACAATACGAGAAAAAGACGATTTAAACAAAATGACAAAATCGGGAAATGCAATAGACTAAAATGCGATCGCTTCGCGAATAATGAGAAAAAGACCGCCTGGCCTCTTCACTCGATTCTTAAGCATCAAAAACTGAAGGCTCCGGACATAGGCGTACTCCTACTCGGAACTCATTGTCAGTTAACTTGCTACCTATCGCTTTAAAGCATAACATTTAGGTCAATAGCTAGGTTGGCTCTTTACTGCTTTACTGCCATCACACCGACTGTATGAAACGTGCCTATACCCAAATTGCAAGTTCCGCCAAAGGAAAGTGGCGGGAACCAAGAGCCCCCTTATTGGATCATAATGGTACTGCAATCTAGCCATGCCGGGAATATTACTAAAACAGATGGTAATATACATGGGCGTAATATAAGGTTTAGACTTAAACCTATAAACTAAACATCTAACAATAATATATCGATCTAATAGGACCCAAGTCTTAACAGCGAGGAAGCCGTCGTAAAGGAATTTAAGGCAGGAGAAATGTTTGCTGAAACTGTCGAAATATTCAGCTTATGATTTGCCCTAATAAGATTTGGGAAAGTGTGTTTGTGTGCAAATCAAATTGAGTTGAGTTGAGTGTGGGGAATGTCTGACGAAATGGTGTTAAGGTTGGGTTCCTTTTTGGTAGCTTTGTGCAAATTTTGCTTTTGCGATTTCAGAACTTCTTACCTTAAACTATTTGAAATGTGACTTTACAATAAAGCTAAATATCTTAAAAAATTATTTCATTAAACTAAAAATAGCACATGAAATTTCCATCATGATGCACTCTAAATGAGCTAGTTAATATAATATCACTACTCACAAAAGGCTAGTGTTGTGTAGGTGCTAATATTCCATCACTTGTACAGGGAGTTCCAAAAAGGTTGTGGCAAACTTATGGAGATTAGAGAGAACATTGCGGTAAACAATTTTTGCGTAGAAACCCCTTCAATTTAAATGTAATAAAATAAAAACAAACAAAACAACCACTTTTTTGTCTCCTGGTACAAATTTATCAATTGTATTCGTAAACTAGATGTTGTTGAAAATTGATTTTAATCGTAATGACGGCAAATTAAGTGCTTTATATTCGTTTCTTTAGCGGCAAATTTTTGCGGTTAAACTATGAAAATGGTCCAGTGTATGTTATGGACCTATCAGATAGCCAGCGTGAAGTCCCGATTTAAGCCTCCTGGATTTTTTTTCTGGGAATACATAAAGTCGCTAGTTCATGAAATTCCTCTAACCACCCAAGAGGAACTGTTAGGCAGAGCAATAGAACCTCTCTTTTTGTGCAGCAAGATCCGCACATATTACGAGTGCGCGATTTAATGATTCAAAGAACAAATTTATGTAACCAGGTTGGAGGTCATAATTTTAAACCTTTATTATAATTTCTTTTTGCATTATCTTTAATAAACATGAATTAAAAATCGAAGTTTTTGATGTCAATGAGTTAAAATTACGTTTTTGGAAAAAGTGACCGTGGATGTAAAACAACTCATTTTTGATTAGACATTAGACATACAGACTATACAAAAATTGTTCACAGCAATGTTCCGTATAACATTCTTAAGTTTAGCAAAAATATATTTGAAATCTTCTATATTTCAGAATAATCCTTTGGATTTCTAAATATATTAGTTGTAATTAATGCCACGTTTCTTCGTATTTATTATATGATTTAATCCGAATCGTTTTCCACCTGTATATGGATGACCGTTTTAGAGCTAAAAGGTATCTTTCAAAAACACATATTTTAAAATCGATTTGAACTTTTTAAATTGGATATCTTGTTATCATTAAGCATTTGAGAAATTTTAATATTTCCGTCACTGTGCTTAACATTCAGCTCACGTAGTCAAGGCCCTGGAGGTAATTACTAAAAATACTCCATTTTTTTGATTAACAAAAGAATCCAAAATTGTTATTATGAAAGTTAGAGATATTCAATATTTAGCAAAGTTCCATTAACAATGCTTCTAAAAATGCATCAAAAAGTGCTCCTCCTGTTTCTCCGGGATTAAAATTAAAAATGTTATAACACACTTTTTAATTATCTGTAAGTTAATCGAAATCCTAAAACTCGCAATCTATTTCCTGCATTCAAAACATTCCAAAATTAATATTTATCTTAATCTATAAATTGCCTTTCAGCTAACTCTAATTTACTCAAAATAAAAAAACGCAATTTATGTTTCACCAGATTGAAAAAAAAATTAAAATTGCTATTTAGCTAACTAGGAGACATACAAGATCTTGCACATTACCATTAGCAGTTTCTCCATAAATAGAAAAATCCATAAATTACAATTCATATTACACTATTAGTAATTTTATTCTAAAACTCTCGCCCTTCATTGCTCTGAATAATACACCAATTTTTCAGTTTATGCAGGAAAATTGTGTTTACTATTTTCCTTTGGAAACTCATACAAAAATCTATCATCAAAAAAGCCGCTCAATATTTTTTCCTACCCCATCAAAATCAAGGGCCTACATGCTTCGTTGTAGAAAGAGAGCTTCTGGAAATGAAATTGTTCTTCGAGACCCGAAATTTCCAATAAGGGGTTTTTCACTTTCGCTTCGGTTTCCAGGAGCCAAGGACATTCGAGCAATAAGCGGCGTCCCGACGGCGACGGCATGGATTCAAGCGTCGAGGATTCGGGACTTGAACTCCCTGCGGAGCGCCATCTGACGGGGGGCGAGTGCCAATGCGCTTGCGACCACGTGGTCTACAGTCCCACCGCCTACACTTGTTTGCAGGTAAGCGATGTCTATTGAAACCGGATCATCCCCTTTCCCAGTGTTACGGGTCCTAATTAAGAAATGAAATCTTATACAAATCGATCGTTGCATATCGTTAAATAATGATAAAATCAGTATGGCCAAATCCAGAAACGAGGCAATTTTAGATATCCAGCGATGTATAAATATCATCCCTATGTGTATCGCAAATATTTAAATTGGATCATGGCATTCCTAAAATTTCTAAATTGGACGTATGGGGTGGTGATATTTCGTTTGAAAGGTATTTTCGTTCTTTACTCAAAAATGAGATATCACATCCCAATTTAAATATTTAGTAGTTATAGCTGACGCCGGAATAGGATTGCCATTTTAGAATCCGACTCATTTCGGGATTTTTAAAACTTAATTGAGACACTGAATTTTTATTTGATTTGGCGGTTTTACACTGTTATATGCAGATATGAAGCGAAAATTGCCATCTGGAAAATGCCTGGAAAGGGAAAAGCCGAGACACTGCATTGCTATAAGAAGCTTGAAATATGAAGCCAGAAGTAATTTGACTGCGGCCAAATCCTAATAAATTTCACCGGGGAGGATTCGGGGCAAATCAGCATGAGGAATATATAAACAAGATATGGAGTGTCGAGACTCAGACCAAATGGTATATTTGAAGAAAAGGCTAGTGGTGTTTTGTCTTTCTGATTTTATTGGAGTGTCTAGACATTCGTCAAAGCGAAATAGTTTGATACTCTAATGAAATACTTGATTTCAAAAGATAATTAAGAGAAACATTAGCTTTCTTAGAATTAATAGTTGTAAAAATATAATATATTATGTAATTGAATGTTGAAGGTGATAGATACAGGTGTCTGCAGAATTGCAAGTTGTTAACAAACAAAAAGTTATTTTGTAACATTTTTTTCACAACACTGTAAAAGACCTATATTTTAGTACGCTGCTAAACTTTGCCTAATATATTCTATAGTGTGTCTACAAAAATAATGCCAACCTGGATATCAAAAAATTGTCAAAATTTAAAAATTTTAAATGGAACCATACTATTATTTTAATGTATTATGAGACTCTGTTGAAAAAGAACTTATGTTCATATTTAATTACCTATAGTAAAGTTGCTTAGTTTTTGAATAATTGCGTTTTATAAGTTGATGAAGGTATAGCACATTCCTAATTCTAAGGTATAGTGCGGATATAATAGACATGTCTGTGGAAAAGGGAAATACAACCAAATGATATTGTTATGTGACATAAGTCATACACATTTAAAGAAAGAAGTATTCACATTCATATTTGCAGCTTAGAATTAGGGATGTACTATTTCTGCATCAACTTACAAAATGAAATTACGCAAAAACTATGCAACTTTACTATAGGTAATTACATGTGAACATAAGTTCTTTTTCAACAGAGTCTCATAATACATTAAAATAATAGTATGGTTCCACTTAAAATTTTTAAATTTTGACAATTTTTTGATATCCAGGTTGGCACTATTTTTGAAGACACACTATAGAATATATTAGGCAAAGCTTAGCAGCGTACTAAAATATAGGCCTTTTACAGTATTGTGACAAAAAAAGTTACAAAATACCTTTTTGTTTGTTAACAACTTGCAATTCTGCAGACACCTGTATCTATCACCTTCAACATTCAATTACATAATATATTATATTTTTACAACTATTAATTCTAAGAAAGCTAATGTTTTAACAAGTTTGTAAAAGTAGAATCCAAAAATGCAATAATGTATAGGGCGTTTCGTTACAAATAAGCAAGCAAGTATCAATTTCCGGTACAACTGAAAGTGTGACGTCATTGAAAATGTTTTAGATGAGGTTGCCCCATGGTTCTTACCAAACCACTAAACTTTCGTAACTTTGCTATTCATAGTTCGCACAGAACTAATGGCGGTTCCCGGTGGGATATCCTGTATATGGATATTTTTTGTTTTAAATAACCGATTTTTTTCGACTTATCGATTGTTGCCGAATAAGCGATTTTGTCCCATTAATCATGGAGTTCGTGATTCAACTACGTCATTTGAAATGAAATGATTTTTTTTTATATATCAATATCAGTGAAATTTTTCAAAACAGTTTTTACGTAAAAAAATCTAGGATATTGTCTTTTTATATCAAAAAAAGTAACAATTAGGTATGTTAATTAGATCTGTGATTAAGCATAAAATTTTGTTACCTTACAGCAATTATTCGAGACTTTAATGTTGTTATTATTAAGTGGATATGATACTCGTCCTGAACGATTAAATTAGCTTTCTGGTAATCCATAAATTAAATAATAATTGATAGGTCTCTCTCAATTAGTTTATTATTTATTTATCGTCACACACATATGCAATCTCAATGGGTTTCTGATTTTTAGAGAGCTTTTTCTGAATGATTGAACACTACACGAAACGAAAAATAGAAAACTAGTGCAGTAACATGTACGTTTTGGTGACAAACAACATTCCTGGAGTTGAAAATTTTATGATTTTTCTATCATTAAGAGGGGGTTCTGGACCCTTGTATAACGCCTCTGGCTTACATCTACTTTAATTCGTAATCTCTACATTAAAACTTGGCAATGTCTTACTATTTATATTAGGACGTCAGTGGCGGATCACGTGCAATTTGTTTTAAAGCAATACTACAGATAAAACTGGAAATCTTTCCTAGTGGAAACCACCCTGATTGCTTGACCACGAAATTACTATGTTTAACTTGGTATTCTAGTCACATATTTGAAATTCGATTAGATTTCAAGTCTCGCTTATCCCTAGCTTACCCAAGTAAGTTAGATTTCGCTTTTATATCCCCATCAGACTTTATTGAATGAAGCCACAAAACACAGCAATCACATTTATGAATATTCATTTTTTGAATATTTTTAGCGCGAAAAAATAAACACTAACAGTAAACAAAGCCCAAGCTAATGTGGGATTTATCTTTTATTCGGTTGTCTAGGGTTTATGTATAATTGGGATAGGGTACAATACGAAGCTTAAATGGTAACTTCATTAGTAAAAACTCGCGTCACTTAGTTCGTCGTTCACTCCGGATATCAAAGAGAGCGATTCTCCTTGTCACAAATCTTAAATATTAAACCTGGGGGTAATAAACCAGTGTCGTACCTCGAGTAGAGGCCAGCGACCGTTACAACATCTGGCTGCTGCGAGCCAGCACCACGAACCATCCTTTGTTTGAGCCCTTAGCAACCATCCTCCGGCCCTTCTTCCTTGGTTCAAACAAAGAGATGTTCGCTTTTTGGGTTTTTTCCGTGACACAGATTCTAGGAGGTTACTGGGAGAACCCAGCAACAGCCGAGAATCACTCGAACTCAGGTACGATACGCATGGGCGTAACATCGAGGTACCTCACTTTTTAATCCCCCTCGGTTCCTCAACCCTAATTTAACTAATACTATCTAACAAATATTCGGACTTTCCCGTTGGTGTCTCGATTTGGTCAGACAGTAATAATTACATTTAGAAGAGTTAGAGCGATCTGACGAGCGGATCCTACACTAATTTATTTCCCATTGGAATAAACACGTTCGAATTATGAACTGATTGCGGACAAGCGTTTCCTAAAAAATGGTTTACACAAATTTCTAAGGTCCCTGACACATTTCTAACGAAAATGACGAGGGTTCGCATATTACTAAGCAAAAAGTAAATTGGCAAAGGTCCGTAATAAATTCAGCAAGGAATGTTTTCGATTTCAGGGTTATGGGTTTAAGTGGTTACGCTGTCTGCCAGTCGAATATTTCCAGAAGATATCCAGTTTTTTTTTTTTTTTGACCGGTGCATGCGGGGAAATTGAATGGGGATAATGGAGCGCAATGGCTGGTTTGTTGCGAATTTTCTTCAGAATTAAATCCATCAGCTCGGAAAAGAAATGAACGATTTTGATTTTTCATAGAAATATGGTGCAAATTTCATGGTTTACAGAGAAGTTTTGGAGCATTTAATTTGTAAAAAATCCGTAGCGTTAGTCGATTTAATAGGAAACTTTTGAAGATGTAGACTTGCAGAATCAAAATTTCTGGCTGACCCAAACCTGCGTATTTGCCGATTTAAATTTAGCATGAAGATTTCAGAAGTTTTTTGAATTTTTTAAAGGTTTTGAACAACAAACAATAAATGGTGTATCTTGTTTTAAAAGACTACTTTTGATTTTTAAAAACTTTTGTATAGAAATTTTTGGCATACCAAAAATGATTAAACTACGAAGCTTTTTGAATCTAAAAAAGCAGTGGCATAACTTGTTTTAAAAGGTAATTTTAAAATTTTACACTTTATACAATAGATTTCTGGTTCATAAGCATCCTTTGATCTTGATTTTGTTACCGCTGATTTCCCATAAAAATATGGTGTAAATTTCAGGATATACAAAGATATTTCGAGTGTAAACCAGCAGTAGCGTGAGTCGATTTAACATGCGAATTTAAATTATTTTAGGGCCCCTTAGGGCCTAATTAAAGGGTAAATTTGGCCTGTTTGAACATACAATCCAATTGTGAGGGCACGTTATGTCTCGTTCGGCTCAACCTCCGTATATCGTGAATATTTCCATATTTCCCGTCATAAGCCGGAAAACTCAAGACGCTATCGATCTCCCCCGCAAAGATTATGGAAAGTGCTTCCTCGCTCTTCCATTAAGCTAATTCGTCCGATACTCCATGGGGTTGTTTTAGTTTTACCGACATTAAACCTGTAGTACCCACTCTCCATAATCTAGAATGGAAGCACTCGATTTACAGTTCATCTTGTTACATTATACGAGATATCGACTTAGGGCTTTTCCATGGATTAGCGGGCGAAATAATGCGGAAACGTTGATCATTTCCTGGTTTCGTGCAGATTAAATTCTGATGAAAAGGCGTCTCCATAATGGAATATGCATGATGCCATCGTGAATGGTCCGGCACTGGATGATGTTACTGAATATGGCAATTTACGGTGAGATGCTTTCTGAATTTTAAATAACGCATAATTCGCAAATCAGATATAGTAATTTATGGCCCACGAATGGCCCTTTGGATTAACATACACTAATCTGTTATAAATATTCGGTTATCGGAAATCATTAACGTAAGCTCATAAATCCAAACAAATGCCGCATTTTAACGATATTTAGCGTAAAAAGATAAATATGATATTTATGTAGATTAGAGGGGAATTCTCGTTTAAATTATTGGTTTGCGACAAAAACAAAATAACTCCTTCGCTTGTTAGCGAATTTTTATTGATAATCGTACTGCCTTTCTTTTCTTAGTTAACTCTAAGCCACAAAAATCGATTAGAAGACGAGCTAAGACACCGGCCAGATTGCCGCCCCTACATAAGAAACAATTCCGTCTTTTTCCAGAAGAATGTTTTTGTATCTCTCAAAAACATTCGTTCGAAGCAAACGCAACGTCCACCCATGTCGTATTATAAACACACTGGACCGCGGAATGAAACCGCAAAAATAAAACGTGGTGGTCATTCATCAACGTCAAACGTCACGGGGAGACAGAAAAAGAATTCGGAGGCTGCTTCGAAAAGCTACAGCTATCTGGAAAAAAATTAAGGGCCGAACAGATGTAAGGAATATTTCGAGGTCTGTAATAATTCTGTTGCTTCGGCCTTCAGAAAGAAATTTTTAGCCGGGATGAGGGAAAGCCATTCGTTTCATTTTAAAAAATTGGCACAAAGCGCTCGGAAAGGTATTAGATAAGGGATGGTTAATGAGATTTCCGTCGGGAGGATTATTTAATAATTACAGATGACACGAAAAGGTATGGGATGAATGGGGATGTTGTCCTTAATAAATCCTTTATACATTAGTAAATTAATTTTTTCCCGTCGGGATCAGGAACACTACGAAATTTGGTATTAAGTGCCTACAGAAACTCATTCCCATAGTTTACACAATTTAAAATGGGCAAGGAAAATAATATCTTCAATAAAGATAAACCTTGTTACACAATGATTGGTGCTAGGAGTGTTCGAATCCATAATTATAATTATACTCTTGCACTACACCATTACTTCTCCAATGCTTTATGTGATTTCTTGTTCAGATTACTTCAGGCTACTTCTAAATTGCTCCATTTTAATGCCTTTCCTGAGAATTTCATTGTTGCGACTCTACAGGTTTCTAATTCACGAATTTAGAGTTAAAAATGTAAGGAATCGATTAAGTTCGTAAAGAGGTTACATTTGAAATTATAGTTTTTGATTGGACATCGATACGTGTAAGTGTTATTTTAAACTAAAAGAGGACAGATTTTAAAGCAATTTCTGACAATTTTATTAATGCGATTCTACAGATTTCTAATTCACAAATTTTGAATTACAAATCGTTCGAAATCAATTTAATTATAAAAGAGGTAATATTGAGAGTTCTATAATTTTGCTCGAAGATCGATACGTTTAATGCGTAATTTTTGGCTGAAGGAGGGTTGTTTTTACTTCATTTCTTGGGAGTTTGATTAACACAACTCTACGGGTACTCCATTCACACATTTTTAAATAAAATCGATTCGAACTTAATAAAATGCTGAAAGGGCACATTGGGAATTCTATAATTTTTAATCCAAGGTCGGTGCTTGTTGTTTCAAGAGGATTTCATTGATGCAACTCCACCGGCAAAATTCATTTTATCATAATTTTCTCAATTATTTTGTGTTAACCGACTGACTTTCGTATCCTAATGGTTTATGAAATAGGAAAGGAAAATCGCGGAAATTAAACTATGCTATATCGAGCGATAAAGGTTAGGAGTTTTCGAATATATATTATGAAAATTATTCTTTGCTGATCTTTATCAATATTATATGAGATTCATAGTCATACTATTTCATCAAAATCGATTCAAGCGCATAATTCATCAGATGAATTAAATTTATTTTCTCGGATATTATCTCTGTATGGCGGCTAAGTATTCCCATAGCAAGATCTGGAAACCACCAGAAAGCTACTTCCAGAAATCTAAGCTAATAAAGGATTCAGATTGACCTCGTGACATTTCCTATTAAAGCCCTTAAAGAGCTCTTCTGGAACGCTGTTCTACTCCTTCTAAAACGATTCTATCTCGTGCGATAAAGCTATTCTTAGGAAATTTTAATACTCACGAAAATCGGATTGTTGCAGTCTTAGCACTCTTATCTAAACTGCCGCTGCAATGAGGGAAATAAATGGGGATTTTTCCTTTCTTTGGAGAGGGAAATAAACTGCCTCGGTAAAGTGTTAATCAGCTTCTGTCTAACCTCAAACACTGCAAAACAGCGAAAAGGATCGTCCATTGTATAGTCGCTAAACCGAGAGCAAAACAAAGAGATAACCGTTTTCGAAAGAAAAATGTCCTTATTTTCATATAGGTTCGGGGACACAAACCAGAATTTATGAGCTTGTTTTCAAAAGGGAAATATAGAGCAAAACTAAAAGTTAAACTCTGCGATTCGTACCTTACATTCAATTTGCTGCAGGGATGCTTAGAATATTTATTCAAAATTTTGTAAAAAGTTGTTTTTAATTTCTAAACTTTTCGGGACATACAACTTGAGTATTTAAAAAAATATAAATGTCAAAATTAAAATAACTTTAACTTTCGCTTTTGATAGCGATACGAACTAGGTTGTTTTCGAAATATTCTTTGGAGCATTTCTCATTCTAGATAACGAACATGCGTATGCACGAAACGCTGCTGGCTTCTGAATAAAGCATGCAATATTTTTTAAAGCAATATTTCTGAATCTGTTGTGCTACTCGGATTTATATTTATACGCAAAGCTTGCAGTGATTTGTTTCTAGTTTTGATTGCCTTCATACTAACTTTCATACAACTTTTCTTTCCTATTTCATTTATTTTTAGTTGCATGCAGATGATGGACATGGCGGGATGTAACTTCCATTAAAACCGCTGTTTTCGCTGCAAAAAGTTCTGTAAAATTAACATGCGGGTAAGCAAGGGAAATGCAAAACTGATGAGTTAATAATGGATACTAAATTGCTTATGGACTATTTCAAATAAGATAATAACTTTGCAGAATTATCCAGTTTATCCATTACATTGATAGATTGGTTAACTCACATAACGGAAGAAATTTTGGGTCGATTATTTTCAAAAATAGTTTAAGTTAATCATCTCAATTAGCGTTATGTGTCTGTGCAAACTAAGCGGAAATGCCTCTTTCAGTTTCTATTGTACTATACAGAGATATTTTCAAAATTCGTCACAATGAAAATTTCGCAAAATCATTTTGCAGGACCTCATTTGAGATGTACATATGTGGTATTGTTACACAATAATTAGTGTCTTAACATATTTTTGTCAAACGTAAGAATTTTCGAACAATTTATCTGCAACCCTAACTTCTTATGTTAATTCCACCGGCACGCCTATGTTTTAGGATATAAAACGTCCAGTTTACCTGGATGTATATTATCCGCCTAGATATCGCCTTACACGATTCAGGGGTACTAATTTATTTATACTTCGGAGTGTTACTTCAGAGTATTACTTCGGAGTGACTCTGACTACAGAAATCAAGTGATTCTTCTGCAATGTGTTGTTAACACCTACTGACACACCTCTGATATTCCAAGATTTATTATAATATACATCATTAAATATTGTCTGATGCAATGATCAATAGCACCAATATTTTATCAAATGAAGGAATTTTCACTATCTCTAATATGTTATTAACCTCAGCTGACATTCCTCTATTTTTTAGGCGCTAAAACGTATAATTCTATATCTCAGACAACTGGCAGAGCCGTAACATGTTCCTCGCTATAATTTTGTTAATCCTACTGAGGCGCCTCTGTTTTTCGCGCAATAAAACTATCAATCTGTAGACATTATGTCGTACAATCACCAGTAACGTCATACGTTTTCATTAAATATATAAAATTGTATTATTGATCCGAGATACCTCAATAATGAAGGTCCGCACAGCTTCGACCTGAACTTCGGGATACCGTTATTTTAAACCCTTTCAAAATGTCAAGTGTAGGTGTTAAAGTGACTCAATATTTCAGAAACCAGTGAAGAGATTACAATTTGATTTATGTGGGCTTTTAAAGTTCATCGGGGTGATTATTTAGAAGTATTCTGTAATACAATTCTCAAGACGCCTAAATTTTAGAAGTTCTAACAAGTTGATGTTTTTCGGTCTCTCTCATCTCTAACTCCATGCATTATTTAATCTTGACCTCTCGTTGAAGCTCCAAAATAGCGAAAAGCTGGGAATTCGATAACAAAATGTAGTCCTTTGCCTTGCTAATGGTTCACCTGCTGCGGCTAAGAAAAATAACTTATTTCGGGTAAGGATTTTGAAACGTGACCTGAATGCCTAGATTTCGACTGCTCTAAGCAAGATTTTACCTTTAAAGCCAAATCGGCTTTTTTTTAATAGAGTTCGCAAGTGGGATGCGTATGAGTACCAAAAAATCAAAAAAACTTTCCTTTTAATAAAACTTCTTCTGTATTACTTCTTATCTGAAAATGGAAGCTTTAATTTCTCTCTTTAGGAACTTTAACAATTAATTTCATCACGAAAGGCATCATTTTAGGCTTACAGCTCCTACGGGATCATCGTGAATTTTTCTATTAGCCTCAAGCTATAGTGTAGTAATCAGCAGTAAATCTCATCCTCGAAAATCAGCCTGTATATGGAATCTGGGTCACGTTCACCTACATACCGATGCATTATTAAATCTTGATCTCGTTTTATCTAAACCTAGATGGCAAAAAGCCAACAATCCGAAAGGGAAATGAAGATTTTACTTACGAGTTGTCTAGTTTCGGGTAGGAAAAATAGGTTTGGGAGCTGCATCATCTCGTTAGGCAAGACTGACATGAGAGAATTGGAATTTGTTATGCTACAGTCTTGGATCTCGTTTTGTTGCTTTGGATTTCAAAAATGGGAGAACGGTTACAAGCCAGAGAAAAAGAGGAAAATGGAGTTTGGTTTAGGGACATCATATGAGTATCACTAAGACCTAAATTGAAGAAGGCAGCAGTTTTTTATTCACCATATACAGGGTGTCCCATAAATATAGGGACACAAAGCGGGTGGAGATAGTACATGTAAAAATGAGACATTTAATATCAACTTATCTGTATCAAATATTGATAGTTAAGAAAATACTAGGTATTTTAATCGACCGAGTATTTTTAACAGAATAAGATAGTATTTGAATAAGGCTCAGCAAAAATGTATTGAAATTAATGGAGATCATTTCCAACACCTTTTGAATTAAGTAATTCGTTTGATGTTTTGTTATTCGGTTTGTTTATCACTATTTTGTTATTTTTAGTTAAAATGTAAAATTTAAATAAACGTGTAAGTGTTCTTTGCACAATTTATTTACTAAAATAAGTTTTTTTATATAAAAATATTTAAGCTTTCATAATTTTCAATAAAAAATTGCAAAAAAACTTTCTACAAAAAATTATGGTAACATTTATGCGACATGTTGCATGTAGGTGGCGCCCCCTTAACGCTACATTAAAATCGATGATTACATCTTATGTATAGTATAAAAATATCCAAGTCCACAAAATTTCAATAATTTATCTTAAATGGTTCTAAAATAATTTATGATTTTTGAAAAAAAATTTTTTTTTGCACACCTTGTATTTTATTAACTAGCAATATTTGATACAGGCAAGTTGATACCAAATGTCTCATTTTTACATGTACTATCTCCATCTCTATGTCCCTATAGTTATGGGACACCCTGTATATATTTTTTAATTTTCAATTTCTGCAACCTCTTCTAATAAAATATTTGATTTGTAAAGATTGACTGGACAAAAATCTATTAAAGGATTTAAAAAATAAAACTGCGACTATATTATCAAACTAGTTCAAGATATTGCAGAAATCAGAAAATAGTGTTTCGTTCGCAATGTGTGTATTTTTTTACTTTTGCAGTATTTTACAATTTCTCTAATCCGTTCTAAAAATTCTTTAACCGTTGTATCTTGGGCAGGAATTATTCGAGGGTGTCAGCGGAGCATTCATAATAACACGGTAAAAGTTTTTTTCTTTTATTCTATTTAGAAATACCGCCTCGCACCTCGTTGGAGCGCTGAAATTGCATACTATTCTCAGTTAAAATTAACTGAGAATAACAATAACAACTTTTGAATGTTTCACACTTTTTAGATATTCACTCATCATGCATTTTAGTTTATCGTTAATTATCGTTGTTGTTTTAAGTTTTCCTATTTTCCGAAGACGATGATAGATTTGTTACCGAGACGTTAATAAGGGTTTTCGTCTAAGCCTTTAGTAAAGAGTGAATGTGATTCCAAGTTAGCGTTAACTAAGATTAGTGTACAATTCCACCACTCCGACCACCCTTACTTGTGCGTGCGCCATTATTCTGAAATCTACTAAAAGGCAAAATGAATTTAAGTTCTTCGCTAAGGCACGCTAGACCCATTTTTCTTGATCAACGACCAAACAACATCGCCTTATTGTGGACATAAAGAAAATACAGCATAAACTGCTTTGTCGTTTGAACTGATGAGGAACGAGAGTTTTAAAACATTTAAATAAAATTGTTACCAGTTACTCACATTAATATTTTCCAAATGGGTTCTGCACCCTAGACTCATTTTTCTGCTCAAGTAACTAACAATCGGCACTATTTAAGGCATAAATATACTGCAATATAAACGTCTTTTCATTTAAAGTTATGAAGAATCAGAGTTAATAAAGTGTATACACTTTTTGCTATTTCGACGAAGTATAGAGCAAACAGTGCCAGATATAAAAAAGTAAGATAGGGTACGAATTCTGTTTTTGAGCATAGTTCATTGGTTCAAAGAGAGGTGTTTCCGATATACGGGGGGTTTTGAAAATTAACTTTTTTGATTCTTCGTTGAATTCTGACTACTGTTCGAATAAAAAACTAAAAACAGTTTCTTATATTGTTTTTTTGTCATACGGGTCAGTGTCGAACTCAAACGTCTCTAAACAATAGAAAATGTATTAAACCATTAAACAAAGTTTTAACTGAGAACAATATGCAATTTGACCGCTCCAACAAACCCACTTGTGCGTGAGGCGTTACCCTGAAATCGAATAAAAGAAAAATTACTTTAAATTAATTTAAGTTCTTTCCATCAACGTACAACAACAAAGCGGCGGGTTGGGATAATGGTCCCTACTAACGAGAAAAAGGAAATCGTTTACATTACACTTTTCACAATTTACATGTGCGGTTAAAATGAGACTTTCGAGGTACTTTTTAACTCTGAAATACAACCTAGTTGGCAGTTCTTACGATTCATAAATCATAAATATGCATTTACGGAAATATCCGCCAACAATTTGCTTAAAGCTAGAAAAGAGAGCTCATGGCTGCACTATATAAGGTGCTAACGTCGAAGTACATGGTTACGATGACTCATAAGAAAGAAATATAAAAATGGCTTCTCAGACTTTGAATGCATACTAGTTTCTGGGTAAACCAAAATAATTCTCTAAGTAACATATTTCTCAAGAATTTGAATTGTGATCGCTCCAGCTTGAAACAGAAATCGTATTAATTAAACTTTGGTACAATCCTACCATAAGCTAAAAGCTAATTACTTCGCTTATATCTGAAATCGATTAAAGCGATATTCGCAATCCAGATTAAGGAGCTGAATATGAAATTGAATGCGTCCTTATCAGCTTTGTGAAGCAAGTTTAGTGGCATACAGCTGTATAACTCGCTTTAAAACAAACTCGCAAATTCATCTCGACCTAAACATTTCCTTTATATCCCTGAACGAGGTTACAACAGGCATCAGAGTATTTCAACCCATTTAAACTAATGTCTTTATGTGGTCTAATCAAAAGCTGCCTGCAAGCAGCTCCGTTGGAGCTAAACTGGAAACGCATTTAATGTTATTGCATGTCTTAGAAAGTTGAAAGCAATTTGTGGTGTTCCTGCTGGCAGAAAAGTTGCCATTTCAGTTTTCCTCATTGGGATTTAAGGTAACATTTTAGCCTGGTGCAAAAATCATTAAAATTAACTGGAATTTCCGGAAATTCCCCAACAAAGACTCCTTTGAGGCCGCACAATAGCTCTAAATCCATTTAGTATTACTGGCGCTATGTGGCGGTATAAAGCCTCAGTTAGAATAAACAGTCGTGTAATGAAACAGCACCTTTAACTCTCAAAAGTCGCTTTAGGTGGAAAAGAGGCTACAGATGCAAGTTTCAGCTCTATTAAGGGGCAAAATGGCTTTGTGGAGCTCAATGTGTATGAAATCTTTTGTGATTCGTATCGCACGAGCAGTTTGCTCTTTTTCACAAGGAAAAAATTCAAGATAAACATCGAAGTAAAAAGCTTCTAATGGATCCTCGGATCTTCACCTGCAGAAAGAGCAACTTCGGGAAAGCGGGAATGACAATTTTATAGGCTCAAAAGTTTAAGAATTAGAATTCTTCCGATTAGACATTAAAAAGTCTTCGAAAACTTATTCCTCGTTTAGACTCATATCTCTTGAACCCATGATTGAGTAGAAGAAATATGCCAAATTCGAATCCTATTATAGCAAGGCAAACATTTTCTGGAGAATTCGAGCAACATATTCAAGCACCTTCAACTCGCAAAAGTAGCTTTGAATGAAAAATAGGTTACAGATGGAAGTTTTAGCTCTATTGGCACAATGGATATTGACTCCTTTGTGGTCAAAATTTACTCCTTTTTCCAAGTAAAAATTCCAGATAAATTTAAAAGCAAAGAGCTCTTAATAGCTCCAAGGCTCTTCGCATACAGGAGGAGCAATTTCGACTGAAATATGGCGGTACTTAAACTATTTTTGGGATTCTACATTTAGATTAATCTTCACTCGGATTCACTGGAAACCTGGCTTATAATCCGCCACGTTGCCCCTGGCAATTTGCAGTTGTGAATATGAGCATGTTTTATAGTTGCTATTTACCTTCAGAGAGAAAATCGAGTAAAATATTCCGAAATAACGTAGGTAGGTTTAGAGGTTGTGCACACTTTCGCTCTTCAAAACATTTTAATAAGTAGGTAAGCGTATTTTTTCGAAAAGTAATAAAATTTCAATTTGTTCTTGATATTAAATTCCGAGCCACCTTTAGAAAATTCTAACCGCATTTGCGGATGCTTCAACATATTGTACACAACACCCAGAATACTAAATCCATCTTTGACAACCAACTCCATATCGATCTCATGGAAATTGAGGAATATTTTGCCTCCTGGTATTTACCTGAAGTGCATGTTGGAAAAACAGGATTATGGTTATTGTTTTATATTGCAAACACTTCATTCTGATCTCATGTTCAAATCAAAATTAAATGGACTCCATTTTAAGTGCAACAATTAAGGTCGATGGAGTGAAAAGATGTTGGCACTGATGATTCGAACATTTTTCTATACACGTACGTAATTTGGCAAGATTTCTACTGCAGTCGATTGCAAGCGGCATGTTAAGCAAACTCGAATTGACATGCCTACGTGAATTTATAACTTTTGACTGCTTCGTATTAAAAATTCCTTAAAATATAAATTTCAAGTTCTAGCTTGATCCCATAGATCAGCTACATGTGGCAACAGAATCACCTTACCCAGGATATAACAGAAGTACAATACAAAGCTTCATTGTTCGGATGCTTTATCGTTTAGAGTGATGAGGGATGAGAGTTTTCGAGCCTTTAATGAAAATTTCTGGCAGTTCTTTCAGCAAAATAAATTATTTACTGAATGAGTTCTATATACTGAAAAAAGGTATAAATTTTGTAGAATGCAAATACTCACCAACACCCTTAAAACCAGCGATTCACCAATAACTAACAGAATTACCTCCAGAGTGATACTGTGAGTTGTTTCTTTATTTAGAGTATACTGACCTAAACAACATAAACCGCTTTATTATTTAGAGTGAAGACGGATGAGAGTTTTCCCAAGTTCCCTTAAAAATGACTACCTGTCTGGATTCTCCACAGTGAAGAAAACGATAAATTTTGTAAAATACTGAGGCACGTTAGATCGACTTTTCCTGGTCAAATAACAAACGGAATCGTCATGTTCGAGGCATAAAACTGTTCTATCGTTTAGAGTGCTCAGGGACGAGAGTTTTCAAGTATTCAAACGAAATTGTTACCAGTGCTTTTGGTATAATTCATGATTTACCAAATGGGTTTTGCATATTAAACCCTTTTTTTTGCTCAAGTTACTGACAATCTTCATTATTTAAGGCATAAAAATTTAGCTTTTATAGATCAAATTATCATTATTCTCTTCTTGGGCATAATGATAATTTTATATGTATATCGAGGTAACATTAGAGACGTTCTCCATAGCTAAAAATTCTGTATTTAATTAAAAGCAAAAGTAGCAAGGCGAACTAACGAGTTCACTACTACTGATCCGCTTCTCTGCCATTTTATCTCTTAACTGCCCGTTCCTTGTTTCTTTGTTTTAACTTTTCCCAGTTCTGATGGTCCTTAAGACCCAAGAGAGAAGTACCTGCTAGTTCCGGTTTCTCATGAACGAAATCCCACACATGGCCATTTAATTGCATCGGTAGTAGTGACCTCGTGTTTTATCTTCAAGATGGCTCTCTCAGCCTGCCCATTATCTTATCATCAATACTAATTTTACATCTTTAAACTTAAGGACTAATAAATCTCCGACATATATCATAATAGTTCCAAAGTAATTTTCTAAAAATGACGATGAATGATAATTGAAAGTTATCAATGAACGTAAAGATGAATTTAATGAGCAAAAGAATTCTTCATTACTCTTCACATCGTATGATATAAAACACCCGGAAAAGTGAAGATCTGAAGACAAAGACCTTAAGAATGTTTTCTTAGTAGTCTGGGACAGTTGTTCGAAAATTTCCTTACACGACAGTGTCATTATCTTCACTAAAATTAATCATTTACTAAATGGGTTGAGCACATTGAAGAAAAGATCTAATTTTGTTGCTTATACCAAACATAAGTCTCTTGGGATTAAAAATATCTCTTTTATAAGGTTTTTCCAGCTGAATATACGGTAAGAGCCATTTAAACACTCAGTTATATTTTGACGAACGAATATCAGGGGATATGTTTACTTCATACAACCACCTCTTCATTTTATATCTTCCATAATTTTATTCTGACGTTTTAAGCCTTGATTCAGAATTATACACTTCCGTACTTTAAGTATGTACTTTAAAAGCTTAAAAATACTATTAAAGCACAATAACACTGAAATCATAAAAATGCAAAATACGTATGGTTTTTGTTCGTTGTCCATTCGGAAAACGTATCATATTGTGCAAACAACGATATCATAATTTTAAATTCGAAACTACTCTAAATCCCTTTTGATTGGTATAATGGAAGAGAAACATCATTCGCGTGAAACAATATGAATTTTCATACCAGTAAAATTTGTATGCGCAAAAAGTAATTTTTCTGGATATATTGTTTAGATTCCAAAATAGGTACTATTATGTATTGTTTGGAAATACATTAAATAGTACAATATAATTTCATTAAAGTTTGATAAACGGATTTTAGCTTTAACCAAACAATCCCCTAAATTTCCGGCTATCTAACGCTAAACATCCAATTTTGGCTGTATATGCAAACGCGAATTAGTTGCCCTCTAGGGTATGAAGGGCTTCTAAATTGAAAATAAGCATTAAATTTCAATACTTTTTTTCTCGCAAACTGGTTAGGTCAAAGTGTAATTTAATTGACAAAAATGCAATTTTTGTCACGTTTAAAAATTTCACAGAGCAAAAGCGACAAGCAGCGACATGATAGAATAGACGTAAATTTAATTGCGCTATAGAACCCACCAATACGTCATTCCGTTCGATATTATCCAATTATGCCTGTCAGGTGCTTTATCTATGTTTAATTTAATGCATACATTATTGACAGGCCATACATTACATTGCGCTCAAATTTAAATTTAACTGCATTACAAGGACTCTGGGTATTCGAATCCAGGTCAAGCAACAATGGGATTAGCTCTGGAGTCAAACACAGCTCGTTTAAAGCTGCGAGAATTGAAAAAACCTTTATCAAACATAATTCAAAAGGGGAAAAACAAGGGTATATTTCGCCCCAGCCGAGCTCATCAGAGTCCCTCGCAGATTTGGAATTAAGGATATTTTTGTTTCGTATTCCAGACACGACCAGAACGATTCCAACCCGCCTCGTTTATCTTGGTAGTTTCAACTTGTTCTCGGTCTTAACCTTCGTCATCCCCTTGACCAGTTTAGTTTACGCCCAGATCCTTTATCAAACAATTATCGTGGCTTTCTTGGCCCGAATGTTTAAGCTCGAGTGTTTTAACAGGATGGATTGTGTTAAGATTATTTATTTTCTTTGGGAGAATATTGGAATGTTTGCTTTTCATTTCCGGTGAGAGCTTCCTGCCACAGGAACAAAATTATTTTGCACGAGACTCTTTTTGAAGGCTGTGGAAATCTTGGAGAAAGTAACTGCAATTCCAAGAAGTTGAATTAGGAATATTTACTGAGGAGAAAACTTATCTTAGCGCCAGGATGAAGGAATAGTTGAGTCTGGGATATTTATCCTTCTCTAATTAAGAACAAAACTATATGCAGTAATTTTGGAGGAACCTGTATCAGCTTACATTGTGAAAACCTGAAGAATGACTCCCTGACGCAAACAAATGAGATATAAGCCTTACCTAAAAGTGAGATCCAATTCATCTTTTTCTTTACTTTTTCCCCCATAATAAGCTGCTAGATCCACGGAGAACAAACAAGAAAATGGAGTGGCTCAAATTGAAAAACAAACAGGTTCTAAGGTGTTGTTTATATTAGGAAAAGGAAAGTTTGTTCCAGATTTATTCTTCTCATTTCGTCTTGCGACTTGTGTCAACAACGCTCAGATAGTTTTATAGTCGTGCCACACCAGAAGTTCTTTTGCGATTTAAGGAGAAATTTCCCAGATTCAAGTGGATCGACACGTGAGAAAAATGCCTCATTAAACCTGCATTTGCTAGTTTTAAATTGTGAACACTCGAACAAATGGGCGGAGATTTTTCCGGGGTAGAAATAAAGGGCATGCAGTGAATAAAGTGTTAAAGAACAATTATTTAAATTTCCTTTTTCTGTTGCTTTGCTGCTAGAGTGGGAAATTTTTCTCATTTTCTTTGCAAGTTTGCATAAAAGAGTCCCTTATAACGTCTTATGAAGAACTCATGCTTGGCGAAAGCATTTATGAAGTTTCTAGGGAGTCGTGAGATAAATTTTTAAAAACTTAATGGCAAATTTAGAGAATTTAAGACGAATTTATGTGTAAGGAATTTTTGTGTTTTCAAAAATTTTCGGACCTCCTGGAACTGGATTTCCATAATTCCTATAAAGATATTAGAATTCCTGGCAAGTTTTAAGTGTTTCAATATGACGTTGTATTATCATTTGAATGAAACTTTCTGATAAACATTTAATTATTATAAATGTGGTAAAAAAACCTTCCCTCATCACTCTACAAAGAATTCTGTTTACTACTAGGTGTTCAAAAACATGTACCAAAGTGTCTACAGATCATATCATGTTTCTTCAATATGAAATATAATAAGCGAACCCACTCAGTGAAGCAATTATTTCAGCATAGAGATTGATCGAGTAGTTTCAATTTAAAGTTTATAAACTCGCATCCGTCATCACTCTACGTAAAAACTAGTTTATTTTTTCTGGGAACTAAAGACGTTGCAATGAATATTGTTATCATTACGCGAAAGTTTGAAAACTCTCATTCCAAATCAGTTCTGATTCACCTGTGGTAAAGCCCAAATTACACACTTTTAGTATCTTTAATCAACTTTGGCTATTTGTATTCCCAGAAACGGCCATCTCGGTAACCACAATAGGATTTCCCCAGACGAAGAATAGTTATATACTATTTAACATTTTTGCCAGTTCCAGATACTAGAACGGGTGAAAAAGTTTTTAAATTGAACAGGCAATTCGAATCTCTAATAATTGGTGGTTAGTTACACAACTCCAAAAAGGTACTTGTAAGAGAAAAGGGGGCATAAGCCCAGAAACTAATATTACTTTGT